>NW_022605585.1:445396-457777 GCF_008692095.1 Etheostoma spectabile | reverse complement strand
TTTTCTTACATTTTTGTCCCTTTTTTTCTAGTGTTTGTCACTTTTTCCGACGTTTTCAACACCACGTAACACAAACTTATTAACTTTAGTTTACAGTTATTTTTGGAATTTATGGTCAATAAACCTCATTTATAGGAAATTATACCTAATGTTTGAGTTAGAAAAGCAGAAATTAGGAATTATTGAGACTAAAATTAAAGGAATGGATGTTGATGATAATCACAGACTGGAATATGTCAACTTTTACTCAATACTATTTCAACAACACTTCCATTTGTTTTACAATGCTATAAAATTGAATAAGACCCAAAATTAATGAAAGTAGAGATTTGTACTTGCCAAAGAGCGTTGTGTGGAATCGATCATGTTATTTTGGGGAATTACAAAGAACATTGGTATAGGAAAACAGGTCAATTTGACCAGAGGACAACATCAGGGTTAAATGTATGTATCATTTTTTTTTAAGCTGTATTAGTTTGAGAAAGTGGCATTGGTGATTTCCACAGCCAGACGACTTATTTTGTTTAATTAGAAGTTGGCCCTCCTGCCATCTTGGGATGTTTTAAATAACTTCAAATTGAGTTAAATTATTCCTCTGTCTTCTTTTTTGGGGGGATGTTGTGTTATTTTTAGTCATTTGATGTATCCTTTAGTTTTAATAAAGCAAGTCTTTTTAATTTACTAAATGTTTGCACTCTGTACTTATCTTTCACATCTTGCTTTATATATGTAAACTGTATGTATATCACTATTTCATATTTGCTCATATTTGTGTATCATGAGATGTACAATTGTCACACATACACTCTAGCGGTCAAAAGTTTGGGGTCACTTATAAATGTCCACCATCCCACTCCATTAAGAACAAATACCACAGCTGACTACTGAGTGGGGTGGCTTATCTTACTGCAACTGGTCTACAATGCCGTATCAGCAGCCATTCATCCACGCTTGCAAAGGGCTCAGTCTGTTCACATAATTTGATATCATTTTTAAAAACTAACTGAGAAATCATTAGAGAAGTTTTTGCAATACTTTAAGCACATATCGTAATCTGATTACTGCCCTGGTTGAAAATAAACAATGATCCAAATCACGTTGGTTTCTGTCTCAATGGAGTGCAATGGAAATTCTACGTGACCCCAAACTTTTGACCAGTAGTGTATAAATCATTATTCTGTTGATTTCCTGTAACCTACTCTCAGATCCAATATTCTCACTCACGTCATTGATCTCTTTTTTTCAAAAGTAGAAAGCAAAGTACGACTGAAAGCTAACTCAAGTGACAACGTGTCGAACATGCAAACATACCTGCAGCAGCAGGCACAAATAGTCCTTTAATTACTCAATTTAGTCATGATTAACATCTAACATACACCTATTTCATACTATCCTTAAATTGACTTATCCTGAGATGTAAAACAGTAATGTGCTTTAAAAAAAAAAAAAAGGCATTTTTGGGGCATTTTAGGCCTTTTTATGTAGGACAAGCTGAGACATGAAAGGGAAGAGAGAGAAGAGAGAGAGAGAGTAGGGGGGGGGGTGTGGAACACTGCAGCAAAGGGCCACAGCCGAAGTCGAACCCCTGCCCGTTGCGTCAAGGATATAACCATGGGCGCGCCTCTCTACCAACTGAGCAAACCTGGCGCCCCTAAAAAGGTTTTTTAATTTCTCAATTTATGTCTAAGATATAGAAAAAAGTCAATTTTGTTCATTTATAAATCAATATGTTCTGTTACTTCCTGCCAGAAAAAAAACCTCAACTGTCCCTTTGTTGCAGGGTTTGAAAGCAAAGTACGAATGCGAGTCGACTTCATTAGTGACGGAACGTGTGGTGCGTGCGCACATACCTGCCACAGCAGGATGAAAGTTCGACTTGTGGTTGCCGCGTGTATGAATAGTGACCGGCTCACCGGTTATTTGGATCAAAGTGCACTTCTTGGTTGACCTGGGGTGGACTGAGCAGGTGGAACAGGACCTCTCCGACACGCGGCCCGATGCTGAAGTGGGACACCTCTGCAGGGTCAAAAGGTCAAAGGTCTAGAGACATGGGGTAGGGTGAACTTCGCTGTTTGGACGAGACAAGATCTCGCAGAAAGTTTGTAGCAGTTAAGCTGAATTATATGTGTAACAGGACATATCATTACATGTGCAGTGTCAAACTGCACACACACAACACACACACACCACAAACTCTCACACACACACACACACTCATACACACACACACCATATCCTGACACACACACACCATATCTTCACACACACACCACACACACACACACCCACACACACACACACACACACAACACACAAAAAAACACACAGACACCCACCTCTTACAGGACGGTGTGTGGCCCTAGTAGTTGTGGGCGTTCGGATCTTGGCTTCTCCTCAGGACTGCTTGAAGAGAGAGAACTCCTCGTGGACCGCTGCGAGGCTCCAAGGGATCTCCAGCGGAGCGAGCAGGACGCTTCACCCTCCGTTCTACTGCAGGAGAGCAGCAGGGGAGAAGTTTCAGATGCTGTACTCAGTAAAAGTTCTAATAGCCCTGTAAAAATACTAGTTTGTCAGGAAGAAGGGAAGGCCGGAAAGAACATCCTCCCATTTTAGAAAGTGTAAACTGAAGGATCCAAACGTTGTGGTGTTTAATGGTCTAACTTTCTATTGCTGTGTCATTTAAAGCGCGTTAACGGCGTTAACCTCAACCCCTTTAACGGCGTCTTACCGCAGATTACCATCCTTAACATCCCACGTTAGAAAAACTACAACCCACCGGATCTAGCTAGACCAAAACAAAACAACAGGCCCGCCGCACACACACACACCTACAATGACCTTAAAACTGTGTAACAAAAGTTCATGTGTTTGCTCCGCTTGAGAAGAAACCAACGGTTGAGTTTAGGAAACACGCGGATCCCCGGTCTCCTGGGTGGACAGTCCTGCACGACACACACACACACACCACACCACACACACACTGGGCTTGCGAGCCGGCCAGATGTGTCATGTTACTTTTTATTGGATGCGAGGGCGAGACGCTAAATGGACGCCAATAAGATCCTGAAGACAATTTGACCTTTTTAAAAGTTGCCAAGTGTTCCATTGTCAAGACCAACGTATCTTTGTGCGTGGGTTCGTTGTGAATTGAGCGATCGTCGCAGCACGGCCAGTCCGAATACCCTGATGTCCAGACACACAGCTGATGCTGATTGTATATAGAATATCTATACTGATATACATAAAAAACACTACAGTAGCTATATGCTCAATGTTGTTTTCAGTAAAAACCCAAAAAAACATTTGCACAAAGCAAGCCGATCCCTTCTCCATGTGATAAATGAGAAGAAACGAAATAAACAATGGACAAAAGAAATCAAAGGTACTTTGAATAGATAAAAATGTGCGATCAATTGCGAGTTAACGCTGACCTTAATGCGATTAATCATGATTAAATATTCTAATGTTTGACAGCACATGGTCATCTCAGCTGGACTTGTTAGGCTAGTTTACTTAGAATAAACATCAGATTTTATAAACTACTGTACAGGTGGTTTGTGTGCACGAATGATAATGGGGTGAAGTAACTAAAGCTGACAGATGAATGTCGTGGAGTAAAATGTAAATTTCTCTCTGAATGTAGCGAGTAGAAGGAAAGTAGCATGAAGAAAAAGACTCAAGTAAGTACAGTACCTCAACATTTGTACTTAGTAGAGTACTGGAGTAGATGTACTCAGTTACATCCCACCGCAGCAGGATGTGTGGAAAGCTTTAATAAAAGACACCAGTGCTACACGAAGAAACACATTTTACATAAAACAAACTCACGGTATCCGTCGGACTCGTCCAGGACTCGGACTTGATGATCTCCTCGATGACGTCCTCCAGCGTGAACCAATCCCAGCACCTGTCGAAGAAAGGTCGCCCTCCCCCTCGTTGTTAACCTTCTGGACGAGGCCAGTGTAGAGTTACCTGGAAATAAGAGTAGATCAGAAAACACGCCGGCAGTAAGACATCTGAGTCAATGAGTCATTTCATCCAATAAAAAAAAAAAAAATCTTTCATTTAACGCTGGGGTAAGGTTGTTTTCTTGCACCATTGGCAAAGATTAACAATAATCTCTCAGCATATGGTAATTTAGGTTCTGAGAGAAAACTAGACTTCTGGCACCTCCACCTGGCTTCCGTTTTCAGGCTTAGATAAACATTGGCCAATCACAGGTCTTGAAGAGAGAGAGAGAGAAGAGAGAGAGAAGAGAGAGAGAGAGAGAGAGAGGAAGAAGAGAGAGAGAGGACATCCTATTGGCTGCGGTGCACGACCCTCCAGACGGTGAAAACCCATTTATCCTGCAGAAAAAGTCCCAGCATTGACAACAACTGCAACTCTGCACAGCTGCTCCCTCCCCAAAAAGGAAGACACATTTCTTAACTGTCTAAAATAGAGTCCGACAATAAACACCATAACACGTGTCCATATTGGCAAAGCGTTCTATGGATGGAGAGTTTGGCTTTCAGTTGTCTCGCTTTGCCAGATACCTCCTCCACAGCCCCTGCAGAGGAAGTCTGGCTAGTCCACAACGACCTTAATATATATTTTGATGTTCTGTTGTGACAATAAAGCAAGTTATTATCATATTATTTTACTCATAATAACTACAAATCTACTGTTATTGGGAATCTGTTTGTTTTGTAACGCGTTTCTAATTATTACTTTTTTTTTTAAAATATATATCGGCCATATATCAGATTTTTAAATAACCAAATATCTGTATTGGCCTTAAATATCCTCGCCCTGGCTCTAATTTCAGTTTTAAAATGACACAGCAACACTCTTTTCTAGAAACAGTGGTTAGTGGGAGCACACCTTTCTTGACTCCTCCAGCATGGCGTCCAGCTTGGTGTCGTTGAAGACGTATGCACGCGGGTGGTTGTAAACTTGGTGATGGTCTTCATGGGGTGCAGTCGTTCCGGGTCCACCACGCCAAGCCTCACGTACAGGATTTCCACAATGTTGGACCTGGAAAATCAAATCAAACACACGTTTGACGGGTGGACTTAAGCATTTGGTTGTCAAAGTTCTGTGAAAAAGCCGGGTTTTCCGCGCCCCCCTCGTCCTCTCTCGCTTAGATGAACCCGGTTGTCCCCGCACTGCATGAATGTCAGACATTGGAGAAGTCCAGACGACCGAGCTGGGCACATGAAGCCTCCTTCAGGGGCGTCAGGATGTCCTCCCCCCGTCTTAGTGCTCAGCATCCCGCGTCTGAACTCCTCCTTCACAAACTCACTGCACCAAGACACAGTGATCCGACTTAAAGGCAACTCGACATTATATCTGGAGCAGGGCTGGGTTTTAAGATGTCAATTTTCCAACTCAGTGGCTCTTTTATTGGATATCAATTCAGAAAGTACACAAATCGATCTTTTAAGAGGCTCTGTTTTAAAGTGTCCCATGGCAGAACAATTTTCACTTTATGAGGGTTTTTTTTAACATTATGTATGAGTTCCCCCGCAATGCTTACACAAGAATTTACCTCCAAAAGTCTGTGGTGGGGTTTAAATCCACAGTGAAAAGTGTGTATTTTATTGGTTGATATCACGATCACTCAAAAAAAAGATTAATTTCACACTGTAACAACATCCCCTCACTATCTGCTAGCTGCTGTCCCCTGACACACTGTAAAAATATCTCCCTCCTCACTATCTGCTGTCTGCCTTCCCCTGAACACACTGTAAAAAAAACTCTCCTCACTATTGCTAGCTGCCTGTCCCCCAGAACACACTGTAAAAAACCTCTCCTCACTATCTGCTAGCTGCCTGTCCCCAGAACACCACTGTAAAAACACTCTCTCAACTATCTGCTAGCTGCCTGCCCCCGAACACACTGTAAAAAACCTCTCCTCACTATCTGCTAGCTCCTGTCCCCAGACCACCTGGTAAAAACATCTCCTCACTATCTGCTAGCTGCCTGTCCCCTGAAACACACTGTAAAAAACCTCTCCTCACTATCTGCTAGCTCCTGTCCCCTAACACAATGAAAAAACATCTCCCACTTTCTGATCCCGGAAAGATAAATGATAGATTTGCGTCTTTCTATTCAGACTGTATACTTCCCTACCCCTTCCTTGTCCAATGATACACTTAATGATATCAACTTTCCAAGGTAGATGGTGAACTGGGAAGGTCTGGGTGGGCCTGTTACATAATGGAGGTCAAGAACTATCAAGTCTTTAAGCTTGGCAAATCTCCTGGCCCGGATGGTTTCCACCTCAGAATATGTATAAGGCAATGGGGATCTGTTGGCGCCAGTGTTAACGATTGTGTATAAGAGCTTTTCAAACCGGCCCCTGCCTAGCACGTATCAGAGGCTACAATATGCTGATCCTTAAGAATGATAAAGACCCTCACTGTGTAGTAGCTATAACCTATTTCCCTCCTAATTGTAGATTTGAAGATTCTATCTAAATTCTTGCAACCCGCCTCCAGCGGTACTTCCCCGCATTATTCTTAGATCACCAGGCTTTATGACTGGCGCCAATCATTCCATAACACCAGGACGTCTTCTAAATAGTATTCTCTAACGCCAGGCACCTTATCACCTGAAATAATTGGTATCTCTCGATGCCGAGAAGCTTTGGATTGGGTCGAATGGGTTTTTATATAAAGTAATGGAAAGATTTGGTTTTGATAACAATTTTTATCTTTTGGTTAAGCTTTGTACCATCGCCGGTGGCCTCAATTAAAACAAATGACACGGTGTCTCACACCTTTCCTTCAGGAAGGGGCACTAGGGTGATGCCCTCTGTCTCCCTTGTTGTTTTGCTATTGCGATAGAGCCTCGTGAATCTGGTGCGTGCTGGGGAGGGCTTTAAGGGTATTCTAGTCTGTGTAGCCCATAAGTGTCCCTTTATGCGATGACTTGCTCTTATACATTTCCGATCCTCATGATGCATCTCTCCCAGTGCTCTTTAACTCTAGAACATATAGCAAGCTCCTGGTTACAAGCCTCAACTACCAGAAAAGCCATTTATTTCCTTGAACTCTTTGGCAAGTAATCTTCCCGCTCATCATTCACCTTTTAAATGGCTGAGGCAGGGTTTCGTACCTAGGGGATATTTATTTTTTGTTCTTCTATGTCCAACTTCATGAATAAATTTTTCACCCGCTTGAGAAGACATGAGAAAGATTTCGCAGGTGGTCCTTATTACCATTAATCTTTGATGACGGTGAACCTGGTTAAGATGGTAATTCTACCCAATTTTCTACCTTTTCCAACATATTCCTATATTAATTACAAAGTCCTTTTTTGACAAGTTGGATAAGAAAATATTCCCAATTCCTATGGCTTAAAGACCTGCCAGACTTCGTAATCATTCTACAGTCCCCAACTTGTGAGGGTGGACTTGCTCTTCCCAACTTCAAGACAATACTACTGGTCAGCTAATATACGAAACTACTATATTGGGGGTGTGATGCTGAGGCTCCACTGCCTGGGTACAGATTGAAAGGGCATCTAGCCGTTATTCGTTGTCCTCTTCTGCTTTGCTCTCAGCTCCCCTGCCCCTCTCCCTGATAGAGAATAATCCCATAGTTAAGCCACATTAAGGATTGGGGTCCAATCAGGAAACAGTTTGGCCTGCATGGACCCAATGCAAACTCCTTTAGCTAAAAATGTAACTTCATGCTTCAGTCACTGATTTATTTTAACTTGTGGCACGACGAGGGATCAAGACTGAAAAGGATCTTTATAACGATATACCTTTTCATCCTTTCTGAACTTTCATCCAAATTCCCAACTGCCCAATTCCCATCTCTTTCCGTTTCTTTCAGGCCAGGATTATGGTAAAAAAGTGTTTCCCCACACTTTCTAATCGACCACCCTGAAACACTTTTAGATACTCTTCTACAATTGAAAACCCACCGGAAAAAATTTATTTCATTCGTAGTAATTCTATTAATACTAAACACCTCAAGACTTGAAGCCTTTGTTAAAACTGCATGGGAGGGGGAGTTGGTACTGGGGTGAGGAGGCAGCAGTGGGAGGCTGCCAAAATTTAATTCACAAGTCCTCCGCCTGTGCCCGGCATGTTTTAATACAGTGCCAAAATATTCTATAAATTGCATTACAAAACACGCAAATTAGCAAAGATTTACCCATCATTAGCGACATTTTGCAATAGTGCGGACTGTCCGCCAGCTAACCCAACCCACATGTTTTGGCGTGCCCAAGGCTAATCGGTATTGGACAACATTTTTAAACACTAAGTCAAAGCAATATGATCAGACAATTCTCCCCAATCCGTTATCGGCTATATTTGGCATCCCTCCAGACCCGGACCTTTCGCCCTCTTTGAAACAAGCCCTAGCCTTCACTACACCTTTGGCTCGAAGACTATTTTACTTATATGGAACTCACGTCCCCCCGTCTTATGACCTATTGGGTCGAGAAGTTCTTAAAACCTGAAGCTGGAAAAACTCAGATTTTCACTTAAGGGTTCCACCAGTAAATTTATGGAGGTTTTGAGACCTTCCTATCTGTTGTGGTACCATGACCTGCTACCTGATTCAAAGAAAATTAAATTATCTGTAGGCCCTTCTCACTGATATCCAATCCAATTCTTTTGTTTTTAACCGCTATATCTCTCGTCCTCTAATTTATTTATTTATTTATTTATTTATTTTTGTATTTTATTTTTTTTTCTCTCCATTTGTAATTAATTTGCATACTTGTTTAACTTAACATGTATTCTTAAGTACATATTCATTTATTACTCAGTATCAGTATTATTTTTTTCTTTTTTCTTTTCCTGCTTCCTTTTGACTGTGTGTTGAATGGAGATTGTGTATGTCGTGTTGCTAGAAACTGCTACAGGACTAGATCCCAGCAGGCTGTTTGTCTTGTGTTGGACCCGGACGGGTTTCTTGGGGTGGGCTGGGTTCTGGGAGAAATCAGCTTGAACTTCTTTTTTTTGCTATATAACTACTGTGTTTTCATTGTACTAATGATGATGTGTGTCAGTTGTGATGCATAAGAAAGTTGACAAAAACATCTCCTCACTATCTGCTAGCTGCCTGTCCCCAGAACACACACTGTAAAAGGGCGGTCCTGTAGACAACCCAGGGTCTACAAACGGCAACAAACAACCTGTGTCACTTGCACCACGAAGCACTCACAAACAGTGTTCCACTCCTCAATTACCACAACAAGGATTTGGGGGGTGGGGGGTGCTTGAAGCACCTGAAGATGGGGAGGGGACGGGATGAGGAGGAGGAGCGGCGACTGTCTTTTTTTAGTTTGAATAAAGTATCAATCAAATCAACAATCCAAGTGTTCTTTCTTACCTGTAAAGGGTCGTTGGACGCTTGTCCGGATCATCTCCATGGTCCTCTCGCCCTGATCCCACAGGTGCTGACTGTCCGCCCTCAGGCCCAGGTCCAGGATCAGCCCCCAGAGGGCAGACAGGGGCAGGTGAGCACCAAGCAAACCTGGGCCAGCCAGTCAGAGCTGGCGCCAGCTGGAACCCGTAACCGGAGCACAGCACGTGGTACCCAGCTCAGCCAGGAAGCAAGATGAGGTAGGCCGCTGGTGAACACGGCGGAGATGAGGAGCCCAGCGCCCGTACAAGGATGACGCCGAGGACAGAGTGTCCCACAGCACCACAGAACACAAAGACACATGTCTGGGATGGAGAGAGGACGGACAAAAAGACATTAGGAATACATATCCATCCGAATATCATTTAAATGGTCCCATATCCATTGCTGGTTTCAGGGTCATCCTTGTTATTCTACTATTATTATTATTAGTATTATTTACTTTTCACCATGCAATTCTCATATGTTAATTATGTAAATACTGTATCATAATTTCCTTTGACTATTTAAATAACCGTACATATCCACCTCTTTATATTTCTACTCTGATATTATAACTATTTGTGCAACTGCAACTCGAGTTTCCCTTCAAGGATCATAAAAGTATTTCTGATTCTGATTATTTGGGGTTTCTAACCAGAACATATTTACACCGCTTTAATGTTAAAACACCTTTATTTTACTCTACTGTCTGCTGAATATCCCTGTATTCACCCTCTGATTGAACGCTGCGTTTTAAGGCTGTCTCTTTAAGACCCCCCTTCCGAGAAGCCCAGTCTGCTCTGATTGGTCAGTGTTTCCAGGTCTTCTGCATCTACACTACTACAGTTTGGTTTAAAAACACATATCTCTGCTACATTTACACCTCCTGTGCAGAACACTTCTGGCTTTTCCGAGCCTCTAAAACTTAGACAGTTGGAAACTCTGCTGCCCTCGTTTGGTTTGAAACCTCCGGGGTTGGTTTTAGTCTCCGGACCAAACAAACGAGACCTTTGGAGGACGACGACGACTTACTCGCAAGTAACGTAACTCGTTGTGACGAAAAGGATCTGAGCCAGAAGGCAAAGCCTCCATCTACCGGTCAGTGTTCGTGTCTTACCCTCACCTAGGTCAAGAAGGCTGGGTCGACCCAAAGAACCAGATCCAGGGTACACGGCCGAAATGGTTTCCTCAGAAGGGGGGGGGGTCTCCCTTAGAGATAGGTGAGAAGCTCAGTCCTCCGAGAGGAGCTCGGAGTAGAGCCGCTGCTCTGCTCGCGTCAAAAGGAGCCAGTTGAGGGGGGTTCGGCATCTGGTAAGGATGCCTCCTGGGGGGGGGTCCTAGGGAGGTGGTCCAGACACTCCAGCTGGTAGAGGGCCCCTGGGAACGACCCAGGACTAGGTGGAGGGACGTCCAGTGGGAGGAGGCCGGGAGACCCAGGTACTAGGTGGAGGGACGTACCAGCTGGGGGGAGGCTCAGGGAAACCCAGGAACGGTGGGGGACGCCCAGCTGGAGGGAGGCCTTGGGGAAGACCAAGAACTAGGTGGAGATTATATCTCCAACCTGTCCTGGGAACACCTCTGCCCCCTGTCAGAGCTGGTGATGTGGCTCGGGAAAGGAGTTTGGGGTCCCTGCTAGAGCTGCTGCCCCCGAGACCCGATACCGTAAGCGGATGAAGATGGATGGATGGACGCCCATGATTTTTAACTGCAGAGTAACTCAGACAGTCTACATCCTGTTTTACACACACCTGTACTCCATGCCCAGTGTGTTGGGTGCCCAGGTCTGTGTGTGTGTTGTCAGAGGTTTTACTATGGACAGAGACTATTTCTGCTACTGAGAGAGAAACTCTTGTGTATACGGAGAATGTTATTGTCTCAAAACACACCCCTTTGCTTTGAATGAAAACATAGTAGTGTGTTTGTAACCTCGGACTCTCTGCTCCGTTGCTGCAGCCGGAATTGTGCTACATTAGCTGCACTTTCGACCTATGTACATTTAGAGAGTGCCTGATATTATTTTTCTCTTTCTCGACTGGAACTTGCGTATTGGTCGACACAGAGTACTGGTCCAATACCGTGAGTCATATATTTTATTATGGTTAATATACGTGGTATCGATCGGTCATAAACTCCAGTACTTCCAAAATAAAAAAGAATTAAATAAGGCCTTAATATAGTTAATATTAAAATAAAATAAAAGACCATAAATGCCCAAAACATAAATTATAAATTAACGGCCTTAATGCCCAATATAAATTAATTAATTAAATAAAATAAAGGCCTTAAATATCCAATAAATCATTAAATAAAAAGACCATAATGCCCAATAATAAATAAATAAATTAAATTAAATAAAAATAAAGGCCTTAAATCCCAATAATAATAAATAAATAAATTAAATAAAAATAAAGCCTAAATGCCCAATAAACTAACTAAATAAATACAAATAAAGGCCTTAAATGCCCCCCCCAAAAAAATCTTTAAAAAACAATATATAATAATTGGACAAACTAAAGTAACCTCTGCAAATGTCCAAGTTTTTGGGGGGTATGGGGTCCTTTTTTTTACGTTACTTTTGATAACTTGAAGGTATAAAAGACTAGAATGACTAATCTTAGGAAATATGGGCCCCTCTGTTCAGGACGTCTTCTCTATCTGTGACAGGACGAGGACTTTAGGTGTAGATCTTTTTTTAATTCTTCCCTTTTTGTTTTCTGGATAAGGTGCATGCGTAATGTTTGTCCATTTGTTTAAATGGTTTAAAGTATTTTTTTTCCTTATGTAACCCTAAGTACGCTGGGCAAATTTATCAAAATTACATTGATTTCGTGATATGAGACTAGATATCGTCTCAGAGTTTGGATATCGTAATCTCCTAATATGACTAAGATGTCTTTTCCTGTTTTTAAAGGCTGTATTACAGTAAAATTATGTAATTTCCTGAACTTCCCAGACTGCTGGTAACTGTTCTGTTATTCCTTTACCCACTTTATCACTATATCCACATTACTGCGTATTATTTATCAAA
>NW_022605585.1:443333-445371 GCF_008692095.1 Etheostoma spectabile | reverse complement strand
GTATTCTGTCTACAATGGAGTGCAATGGAAATTTCTAAGTGACCCCAAACTTTTGACCAGTAGTGTATATCAATATATTCTGTGATTTCCTGTAACCTACTCTCATATCTCAATATTCTCACCGTCATTGATCTCTTTTTTTCAAAAGTAGGAAAGCAAAAGTACGACTGAAAGCTAACTCGAAGTGACAAACGTGTGCGAACATGCAAACATACCTGCAGCAGCAGGCACAAATAGTCCTTTTAATTTACTCAATTTAGTCATGATTTACACATTACATACACCTATTTCATACATGCTTAAATTGACTTATCCTGAGATGTAAAACAGTAATGTGCTTTTAAAAAAAAAAAAAAGGCATTTTTGGGGCATTTTAGGCCTTTTTATGATAGACAAGCTGAAACATGAAGGGGAGAAGAGAGAGAGAGAGAGGAGAGAGTGGGGGGGGGGTGTGGAACCTGCAGCAAAGGGCCACAGGCCGGAGTCGAACCCCTGCCCGTTGCGTCAAGGAGTAAACCATGGGCGCCCGCTCTACCAACTGAGCAAACCTGGCGCCCTAAAAGAGGTTTTTTAATTTCTCAAATTTATGTCTAAGATAAATAGAAAAATGTCAAAATTTGTTCATTATAAATCAATATGTTCTGTTACTTCCTGCAGGAAAAAAAACCTCAAACTTGTCCCTTTGTTGCAGGGTTTGGAAAGCAAAGGTACGACTGCGAGTCGACTTCATTAGTGACGAACGTGTGTGGACGTGCGCACATACCTGCAGCAGCAGGATGAAGTAGTCGACCGGGTGGTTGCGCGTGTAGAGATAGTGACCGGGGCTCAGCCGGTTATTTGGATCAAAGTGCACTTCTTGGTTGACACTGGGGTGACGGAGCAGGTGGAACAGGACCTTCTCCGACACGCGGCCCGGGCTGAAGTGGGACACCTCTGCAGGGGTCAAAAGGTCAAAAGGTCAGAGACATGGGGTAGGGTGAACTCGCTGTTTGGACGAGACAAAGATCTCGCAGAAGTTGTAGCAGTTAAGCTGAATTATAATGTGTAACAGGGACATAATCATTACATGTGCAGTGTCAAAATGCCAAACCCAACACACACACACCACACACAAACGCTCACACACACACCACACAATATACCAATACACACATATCCGACACACCCACACACTACTCATCACACACACACACACACACTCCACAACCACAGAATTCAACACACACACACTCAAACACACACACACACTACCACACACACACAACAACATATCACACAACACCACACCACACACACACACACACACACACACCACACACAACACACACACACAACACACACACACCAACTGACACACACCACCTATTCACACCACACACCCATCCACACACCACCCACACCCACACACACACAAACACACAAAAAACACACACACACACACCACCACACACACACACAGGACACACACCCACCTCTGGACAGGAAGCGGTGTGTGGCCAGCAGTAGTTGTGGTGACGTTCGGATCTTGGCTTCTCCTTCAGGAGGCTTGAAGAGAGAGAACTCCTCGTGGACGCTGCGAGGCTCCAGAGGGATCTCCAGCGGAGCGAGAGGACGCTTCACCCTCCGGTCTACTGCAGGAGAGCAGCAGGGGAGGAAGTATTCAGATGCTGTACTTCAGTAAAAGTACTAATAGCACACTGTAAAAATACTAGTATTGTCAGGAAAGAAGGGGAAGGCCGGAAAGAACAATCCTCCCATTTTAGAAAGTGTAAACTGAAGGATCCAAACAGTTGTGTGTTTAATGGTCTAATCATTTCTAGTGCTGTCAGTTAAACGCGTTAACGGCGTTAACTCAAACCCCTTTTAACGGCGTCTTAACGCGAGATTAACATCCTTAACATCCCACGTTAGAAAAACTACAACACCCACCGGATCTAGCTAGACCAAAAACAAAACAACAGGCACGCCGCACACACACACACCTACAATGACCTTAAAACTGTGTAACAAAAGTTCATGTGTTCTCGCGAGAAGAAAC
>NW_022605585.1:442546-443276 GCF_008692095.1 Etheostoma spectabile | reverse complement strand
ACACACACACACACACACACACACACACTGGGCTTGCGAGCCGGCCAAAGAGTAGTCATGTTACGTTTTGAGTGGATGGCGAGTGCGAGACGTCGAAATGGACGCCAATAAGATCCTGGAAGGCAATTTGACTTTTTAAAAGTTGCCAAGTGTTCCATTGCAAGACCAACGTGATCTGTGTGCGTGTGGTCGTTGTGAATTGAGCGATCGTCGCAGCACGGCCAGTCCGGAATACCACTTGATGTCCAAGCACACAGCTGATGCTGATTGTATATAGAATATATATACTGTATATACATAAAAAACACTACAGTAAGCTATATGCCAATGTTGTTTTCAGTAAAAAAAACAAAAAAAAACATTTGCACAAAGCAAGCCGATCCACTTCTCCATGTTGATTAAATGAGAAGAAAACTGAAATAAAACAATGGGACAAAAAGAAATCAAAGGACATTTAGAATAGATAAAAATGTGCGATCAATTGCGAGTTAACGATGACCTTAATGCGATTAATCATGATTAAATATTCTAATTGTTTGACAGCACATGGTCATCTCAGCTGGACTTGTAGGCTAGTTTACTTTAGAATAAAACATCAGATTTTATAAACTACTGTACATGTGTTTTGTGTGCACGAATGATAATGTGTGAAGTAACTAAAGCTGACAGATGAATGTAGTGGAGTAAAATGTAGAATATTTCTCTCTGAGATGTAGCGGAGTAGAAGTAG
>NW_022605585.1:427912-442536 GCF_008692095.1 Etheostoma spectabile | reverse complement strand
GAAAAGAAAAGACTCAAGTAAAGTACAAGTACCTCAACATTTGTACTTAAGTAGAGTACTGGAGTAGATGTACTCAGTTACATCCCACCGCAGCAGGATGTGGTGGAAAGCTTTAATAAAAAGACACCAGATGCTACACGAAGAAACACATTTTACATAAAACAAACTCACGGTATCCGTCGGACTCGTCCAGGATCTCGGACTTGATGATCTCCTCGATGACGTCCTCCAGCGTGACCAATCCCAGCACCTCGTAGAAAGGGTCGCCCTCCCCCTCGTTGTTCACCTTCTGGACGATGGCCATGTGAGAGTTACCTGGAAATAAGAGTAGATCAGAAAACACTCCGGCAGTAAGACATCATGAGTCAATGAGTCAATTCATCCAAATAAAAAAAAAATCTTTTTCATTTAACGCTGGGGGTAAGGTTGTTTTCTTGCACCATTGGGCAAAGATTTAACAATAATCTCTCAGCATATGGTAATTTAAGGGTTCTGAGAGAAAACTAGACTTCTGCACCTCCACCTGGCTCCGTTTTCAGGCTTAAGATAAACATTGGCCAATCACAGGTCATTTTGAGAGAGAGAGAGAGAGAGAGAGAGAGAGAGAGAGAGAGAGAGGACATTCCTATTGGCTGCATGTGCACGACCCTTCAGACGGTGAAAACCCGATTTAATCCTGCAGAAAAAGTCCCAGCATTGACAACAACTGCAGACTCTGCACAGCTGCTCCCCAAAAAGGAAGACACATTTCTTAAATGTCTAAAATAGAGTCCGACAATAAACACCATAAAACATGTGTCCATATTGGCAAAGCGTTTCATGGATGGAGAGTTTGGCTTTCAGTTGTCTCGCTTTGCCAGACCTTCCTCCACAGCCCTGCAGAGGAAGGTCTGGCTAGTCCACAACGAACTTTAATATATATTTTGATGTTCTGTTGTGACAATAAAGCAAGTTATTATCATATTATTTTACTCATAAATAACTACAAATAACTACTGTTAGGGAAATCTGTTTGTTTTGTAACGCGTTTCTAGATTATTACTTTTTTTTAAAAATATATATCGGCCAATATATCAGATTTTTAAATAACCAAATATCTGTATTGGCCTTAAATATCCTCGGCCTGGCTCTAATTTTCAGTTTTAAAATGACACAGCAACATCTCTTTCTAGAAACAGTGGTTAGTGGGAGCACACCTTTCTTGAACTCCTCCAGCATGGCGTCCAGCTTGGTGTCGTTGAAGACGTAGTGCAGCGGGTGGTTGTAGAACTTGGTGATGGTCGTCATGGGGGTGCAGTCGTCCGGGTCCACCAGCGCCAAGTCCTTCACGTACAGGATTTCCACAATGTTGGACCTGGAAAATCAAAATCAAACACACAGGTTGACGGGTGGACGTTTAGCATTTGGTTGTCAAAGTTCTGTGAAAAAGCCGTGTTTCCGCGCCCACCTCTCCTCCTCGTAGATGGGAACCCGGGTGTACCCGCACTGCATGATGTCAGACATGGTGGAGAAGTCCAGGACGACCGAGCTGGGCAGCATGAAGCAGTCCTTCAGGGGCGTCAGGATGTCCTCCACCGTCTTAGTGCGCAGCATCCCGCGGCTGAACTCCTCCTTCACAAACTCACTGCAGGCAGGACACAGTGATCCCGACTTAAGGGCAACTCGACATTATATCTGGAGCAGGGCTGGGTTTTAAGATGATCAATTTTCCAACTCAAGTGGCTCTTTATTTGGATATCAATTCATAAAGTACACAAAATCGATCTTTTAAGAGGCTCTGTTTTAAAGGTCCCATGGCATGACAATTTCACTTTATGAGGGTTTTTTTTAACATTATTATGAGTTCCCCCAGCAATGCTTACAACAAGAATTTACCTCCAAAAAGTCTGTGGTGGGGTTATAAATCCACAGTGAAAAGGTGTGTATTTTATTGGTTGATATCAGATCACTCAAAAAAAGATTAATTTCACACTGTAAACAACATCTCCTCACTATCTGCTAGCTGCCTGTCCCCTGAACACACTGTAAAACATATCTCCTCCCAACTATCTGCTACGTCTGCCTGTCCCCTGAACACACTGTAAAAAAAACTCTCCTCACTATTTGCTAGCTGCCTGTCCCCAGAACACACTGTAAAAAACCTCTCCTCACTATCTGCTAGCTGCCTGTCCCCAGAACCCACTGTAAAAACCTCTCCTCACTATCTGCTAGCTGCCTGCCCCCGAACACACTGTAAAAAACCTCTCCTCACTATCTGCTAGCTCCTGTCCCCAGACCACCTGTAAAAACATCCCTCACTATCTGCTAGCTGCCTGTCCCCTGAAACACACTGTAAAAAACCTCTCCTCACTATCTGCTAGCTGCCTGTCCCCTGAACACACTGTAAAAAACATCTCCTCACTTTCTGATCCCGGAAAGATAAATGATAGATTTGCGTCTTTCTATTCAGAACTGTATACTTCCCTAGCCCCTTCCTTGTCACATGATACACTTAATGATATCAACTTTCCAAGGTTAGATGGTGAACTGGGGGGAGGTCTGGGTGGGCCTGTTACTATAATGGAGGTGCAAGAATCTATCAAGTCTTTAAGCTTGGGCAAATCTCCTGGCCCGGATGGTTTCACCTCAGAATATTATAAGGCTAATGGGGATCTGTTGGCGCCAGTGTTAACGGATGTGTATAATGAGGCCTTTTCAAACCGGCGCCTGCCTAGCACGTTATCAGAGGCTACAATATCGCTGATCCTTAAGAATGATAAAGACCCCTCACTGTGTAGTAGCTATAGACCTATTTCCCTCCTAAATGTAGATTTGAAGATTCTATCTAAAATTCTTGCAACCCGCCTCCAGCGGGTACTTCCCCGCATTATTTCATTAGATCAGACAGGCTTTATGACTGGGCGACAATCATTCCATAACACCAGACGTCTTCTAAATATTATTCATACGCCAGGCACCTTATCACCTGAAATAATTGTATCTCTCGATGCCGAGAAAGCTTTTGATTGGGTCGAATGGGGTTTTTTATATAAAGTAATGGAAAGATTTGGTTTTGATAACAATTTTATCCTTTGGGTTAAGCTGTTGTACTCATCGCCGGTGGCCTCAATTAAAACAAATGACACGGTGTCTTCACCCTTTCCTCTAGGAAGGGGCACTAGGGGATGCCCTCTGTCTCCCTTGTTGTTTGCTATTGCGATAGAGCCTCGTGCAATCTGGTGCGTGCTGGGGAGGGCTTTAAGGGTATTCTGAGTCTGGTGTAGCCCATAAGGTGTCCCTTTATGCGATGACTTGCTCTTATACATTTCCGATCCTCATGCATCTCTCCCAGTGCTCTTTAACATTCTAGAACAGTATAGCAAGCTCTCTGGTTACAAGCTCAACTACCAGAAAAGCCAATTATTTCCCTTGAACTCTTTGGCAAGTAATCTTCCTCGCTCAATTTCACCTTTTAAATGGGCTGAGGCAGGGTTTCGTTACCTAGGGATATTTATTTGTTCTTCTATGTCCAACTTCATGAATATGAATTTTTCACCGCTATTAGAGAACATGGAGAAAGATTTCGACAGGTGGTCCTTATTACCATTATCTTTGATGGGACGGGTGAACCTGGTTAAGATGGTAATTCTACCCAAATTTTTCTACCTTTTCCAACATATTCCTATATTAATTACAAAGTCCTTTTTTGACAAGTTGGATAAGAAAATATTCCAATTCCTATGGCTTAAAAGACCTGCCAGACTTCGTAAATCAGTTCTACAGTCCCCAACTTGTGAGGGTGGACTTGCTCTTCCCAACTTCAGACAATACTACTGGGCAGCTAATATACAGAAACTACTATATTGGGGGTGTGATGCTGAGGCTCCACCTGCCTGGGTGCAGATTGAAAGGGCATCTAGCCGTTATTCGTTGTCCTCTCTGCTTTGCTCTCAGCTCCCCCTTCCCCTCTCCCTGATAGAGAATAATCCCATAGTTAAAGCCACATTAAGGATTTGGGTCCAATTCAGGAAACAGTTTGGCCTGCATGGACCCTCAATGCAAACTCCTTTAGCTAAAAATTGTAACTTCATGCCTTCAGTCACTGATTTAGTTTTTAACTTGTGGCACGACGGAGGGATCAAGACTGTAAAGGATCTTTATAACGATAATACCTTTTCATCCTTTGCTGAACTTTCATCCAAATTCCAACTGCCCAATTCTCATCTCTTTCGGTTCTTTCAGGCCAGGGATTATGTTAAAAAAGTGTTTCCACACTTTCCTAATCGACCCCCTGAAACACTTTTAGATACTCTTCTACAATTAGACCCACAACGGAAAAAATTTATTTCATTCGTATGTAATTCTATTAATACTAATAACACCTCAAGACTTGAAGCCTTTGTTAAAACTGCATGGGAGGGGGAGTTGGGTACTGGGGTGGAGGAGGAGCAGTGGGAGGCTGCCAAGAATTTAATTCACAAGTCCTCGATCTGTGCCCGGCATGTTTTAATACAGTGCAAAATATTCTATAAAGTGCATTACACAAACGCAAAATTAGCAAAGATTTACCCATCAGTTAGCGACATTTGCAATAGGTGCGGACTGTCGCCAGCTAACCATACCCACATGTTTTGGGCGTGCCCAAGGCTAATCGGGTATTGGGACAACATTTTTAAAACACTAAGTCAAGCATATGATCAGACAATTCTCCCCAATCCGTTATCGGCTATATTTGGCATCCCTCCAGACCCGGACCTTTCGCGCTCTTTGAAACAAGCCCTAGCCTTCACTACCCTTTTGGCTCGAAGACTTATTTTACTTAGATGGAAACTAAACGTCCCCCCGTCTTATGACTATTGGGTCAGAGAAGTTCTTTACAACCTGAAGCTGGAAAAACTCAGATTTTCACTTAAGGGTTCCACCAGTAAATTTATGGAGGTTTGGAGACCTTTCCTATCTGTTGTGGGTACCATGACCTTGCTACCTGATTCAGAAGAAAATTAAATTATCTGTAGGCCTTCTCACTGATATCCAATCCAATTCTTTTGTTTTTAACCGCTATATATTCTTCGTCCTCTAATTTATTTATTTATTTATTTATTTATTTATTTATTTTATTTTTTTTCTTCTCCATTTGTAATTTATTTGCATACTTGTTTAACTTAACATGTATTCTTAAGTACATATTCATTTATTTACTCAGTATCAGTATTATTATTTTTTCTTTATTTCTTTTCCTGCTTCCTTTTGACTGTGTGTGAATGGAGATGTGTGTATGTCGTGTTGCTAGAAACTGCTACAGGGACTAGATCCCAGCAGGCTGTTTGTCTTGTGTTTGGACCCGGACGGGGTTCGTTTGGGGTGGGCTGGGTTCTGGGAGAAATCAGCTTGAACTTCTTTTTTTGCTATATAACTACTGTGTTTTCATTGTACTAATGATTGATGTGTGTCAAGTTGTGAAATGCAATAAAGAAAGTTGGACAAAAACATCTCCTCACTATCTGCTAGCTGCCTGTCCCCAGAACACACTGTAAAAAGTGCGGTCTCTGTAGACAACCCAGGGTCTACAAACGGCAACAAAAACAACCTGTGTCCACTTGCACCACGAAGCATTCACAAACAGTGTTCCAGCTTTCCAGTCAATTACCAACAAGAAGGATTTGGGGGGTGGGGGGTTAGTGAGTGGAAGCACTGAAGTATGGGGGAGGGGACGGGATGAGGAGGAGGGAGCGGCGAGCTAGTCTTGTTTAGTTTGAATAAATATCAATCAAATCAAGCAATCCAAGTGTCTTTCTTACCTGTAAGGGTCGTTGACGCTTGTCCGGATCATCTCCATGGTCCTCTCCCTGATCCCACAGGTGCTGATGTCCCGCCTCAGGCCCAGGTCCAGGATCAGCCCCAGAGGGCAGGACAGGGGGCAGGTGAGCACCAAGCAAACCTGGGCCAGCCAGGTCAGAGCTGGCGCCAGCTGGAACCCGTAACCGGAGCACAGCACGTGGGGACCCAGCTCAGCCAGGAAGAAGATGAGGAGGCCGCTGGTGAACACGGCGGAGATGATGGAGCCCAGCGCCCGGTACAGGAGGACGCCGAGGACAGAGTGTCCCACAGCACACAGGAACAGCAAAGAACATGTCTGGGATGGAGAGAGGACGGACAAAAAGACATTTAGGAATACATATCATCCGAATCAGCTTTAAATGGTCCCATATCATGCTGGTTTTCAGGGTCATCCTTGTTATTCATACTATTATTATTATTAGTATTATTACTTTTCACCAATGCAATTCCTTAATAATGTTAATTATGTAAATACTGTATCATAATATTCCTTTGACTATGTAAATACCGTACATATCCACACTCCTTATATTTCTACTCTGATATTTATACTATTTGTGCAACTGCAACTCAGAGTTTCCCTTCAAGGATCAATAAAAGTATTTCTGATTCTGATTATTTGGGGTTTCTACCAGAACATATTTACACGCTTTAATGTTAAAAAACACTTTATTTTACTCCTACTGTCTGTCTGAATATCCCTGTATTCACCCTCTGATTGAAACGCTGCGTTTTAAGGCCTGTCTCTTTAAGACCCCCCTCCTGAAGCCCAGTCTGCTCTGATTGGTCAGTGTTTCCAGGTCTTCTGCATCTACACTACTACAGTTTGGTTTAAAAACACATATCTTCTGCTACATTTACACCTCCTGTGCAGAACACTCTGGCTTTTCCGAGCCTCTAAAACTTAGACAGTTGGAAACTCTGCTGCCCTCGTTTTGGTTTGAAACCTCCGGGGTTGGTTTGTAGTCTCCGGACTCAAACGGAGACCTTTGGAGACGACGACGGACTTACTCGCAAGTAACGGTACTCGTTGTGACGAAAAGGATCTGAGCCAGAAGGCAAAGCTCTCCATCTACCGGTCAGTGTTCGTTCTTACCCTCACCTATGGTCAAGAAGGCTGGGTCAGGACCCAAAGAACCAGATCCAGGGTACAAGCGGCCGAAATGGGTTTCCTCAGGAGAGGGGGGGGGGTCTCCCTTAGAGATAGGGTGAGAAGCTCAGTCCTCCGAGAGGAGCTCGGAGTAGAGCCGCTGCTCCTTCGCGTCAAAAGGAGCCAGTTGAGGTGGTTCGGGCATCTGGTAAGGATGCCTCCTGGGGGGGGGGTCCCTAGGGAGGTGGTCCAGACACGTCCAGCTGGGAGGAGGCCCCTGGGAAGACCCAGGACTAGGTGGAGGGACGTCCAGGTGGGAGGAGGCCCCGGGGAAGACCCAGGACTAGGTGGAGGGACGTCCAGCTGGGGG
Source organism: Etheostoma spectabile (assembly GCF_008692095.1). Lineage (NCBI taxonomy): Eukaryota > Metazoa > Chordata > Actinopteri > Perciformes > Percidae > Etheostoma > Etheostoma spectabile. Next base: position 435,259 of record NW_022605585.1, on the reverse strand, counting down.
GAGGCCTCTAGGGAAGACCCAGGACTAGGTGGAGGGACGCCCAGCTGGGAGGAGGCCTTGGGGGAAGACCAAGAACTAGGTGGAGAGATTATATCTCCAACCTGGCCTGGGAACACCTCGGGATCCCCCTGTCAGAGCTGGTTGATGTGGCTCGGGAAAGGGAAGTTTGGGGTCCCCTGCTAGAGCTGCTGCCCCCGAGACCCGATACCGGATAAGCGGATGAAGATGGATGGATGGACGCCCATGATTTTTAACTGCAGAGTAACATCAGACAGTCTACATCCTGTTTACACACCGGTACGCACATGCCCAGTGTGTGTGTGCCCAGGTCATGTGATGTGTGTTGTCAGAGGTGTTACTATGGACAGAGACTAGTTCTGCTACTGGAGATGAAACTCTTGTGTATACGGAGAATGTTATTGTCTCAAAACACCACTTTGCTTTGAAATGAAAACATAGTAGTGTGGTTGTAACCTCGGACTCTCTGCTCCGTCATTGCAGCCGGGGAATGTGTGCTACATGTAGCTGCACTTTCGACCTATGTACAGTTAGAGATGGTCTGATATTATTTTTTCTCTTCTCGATACTGGAACTTGCGTATTGGTCGACACAGAGTACTGGTCCAATACCAGTGAGTCATATATTTTATTATGGTTAATATACGTGGTATCGGATCGGTGCATAAACTCCAGTACTTCCCAAAATAAAAAAGAATTAAATAAAGGCCTTAAATGCATATTAAATAATTAAAATAAAAATAAAAGACCATAAATGCCCCAAAAATAAATAAATTAATTAAATTAACGGCCTTAAATGCCCAATAATAAATTAATTAATTAAATAAAAATAAAGGCCTTAAATATCCAATAAATAAATTAAATAAAAAGACCATAAATGCCCAATAATAAATAAATAAATTAAATTAAATAAAAATAAAGGCCTTAAATGCCCAATAATAAATAAATAAAATAAATTAAATAAAAATAAAGGCCTTAAATGCCCAATAAATAACTAAATTAAATACAAATAAAGGCCTTAAATGCCCCCCCAAAAAAATCTTTAAAAAAAAATAATAATAATAATTGGACAAACTAAAGTACACTCTGCAAATGTCCAAGTTTTTTGGGGGGGTATGGGGTCCTTTTTTTTTACGTTACTTTGATAACTTGAAGGATATAAAAGACTAGAATGACTAATCTTAGGAAATAGGGGCCACCTCTGGTTCAGGACGGTCTTCTCTATCTGTGACAGGACGAGGACTTTAGGTGTAGATCTTTTTTTAATTCTTCCCTTTTGTTTTCTGGATAAGGTGCACTGCGTAATGTTTGTCCATTTTGTTTAATGGTTTAAAAGTATTTTTTCCCTTTATGTAACCCTAAGTACAGCTGGGCAATATATCAAAATTACATTGATTTCGTGATATGAGACTAGATATCGTCTCAGATTTTGGATATCGTAATATCCTAATATGACATAAGTGTCTTTTCCTGGTTTTAAAGGCTGTATTACAGTAAAATTATGTAATTTCCTGAACTTACCAGACTGCTGTAACTGTTCTGTTATTATCCTTTACCCACTTAGTCAATATATCCACATTACTGAGTATTATTTATCAAAAATCTCACTGTGTAAATATTTTGTGAAAGAACCAATAGTCAACACTATGATATCGTTGCAGTATCGAGATATTTGGTCAAAAATATCGTGATATTTGATTTTCTCCGTGTCGCCCAGTGCTAACCCCAAGAGGATGTTAGTGGGTTGTGGGTTGAGATCTGTTTTTGTTGCGTAATGTCTGTTAAATACCAATAAACACAACTTTAAAAAAAAGAAAGAAACAGACATAAGAGCTAAAAACAACAAAAGCTAAACTAGGTAAGCTTTGACTACTGTGTACAGATATAAATAAAAAAATAAAAAGTATCTATAAAACACAATTGCACAATGAAATGTGTAGACAGTGAGATAGTAGTGCACTGGTGCATAGTGCAAAGGGTGCAGGTGTAATAAATATGGGGTTATATACCAGAATCATAAAAAGATTTATTGCCAAGTAAGTAGCACTTACAAGGAATTTGCCTTTGATGTTGGTACACACATAAACACATTAAACATTTATATGAAATAACAAACAATAAATACAGAAACAACTGTACTGCGCAACATTTCAGAGAGAAATATTGTACTTTTTAACCCCCGACATTAATCTGACAGTTTTAGTTACTTCACAAATTAAGATTTTTGCACACAAAACACATGCAGTTTAAAAAATACTATGTTTTATTATGAATTAAACTATGCAACAATATAACGCCATACAAGACCATTAAACACATGACTGGTTAGATTGTTTTCCAATTTCTAAATTGTGACGATAGTTTATACTTTAGACTTTTACTTAAATAACATTTTCTATTTTTTACTTGTAACTTTCACAGTGTGGTGTTAGTACTTTTACTTAGCCTAAGTGAAGGATCTGCATACTTCTTCCACCACATGCTTGTAAATATGTAACATTAAGAATAAAAAGGGGCTTTGTTGACTAGTGCAGGATGTGCAATAATGCTGAGAGGCGTGCAAAAGTTTAAAATATACAGAATGTGCAGAGGACAGGTATGTAGTCCAGGATGTAGATAGATAGATAGATAGATAGATAGATAGATAGATAGATCGATATATCGATAGAATAGATATAGATAGACAGATAGATATAGGGATAGATAGATAATAGATAGATAGATAGATAGATAGGATGATAGATACGATAGATAGATAGATAGTAGATAGATAGATAGATAGATAGATAGATAGATAGTGATGATAGATAGATAAATAGATATAGGGATAGATAGATATATATAGGGATAGATAGATATAGATAGTATAGATAGATAGATAGATAGATAGACAGATAGATAGATAGAATAGATAATGATAGATAGATAGATAGATAGATAGAATAGTGATGATAGATTAGATAGATATAGGGATAGATAGATAGATAGATTAGGGTTAGATAGATAGAGTATATAGGATGATAGATAGATAGATAGATAGATAGATAGAATAAGATTATAGATAGATGATATATGATAACAGATATTAGAGGGATAGATAGATATAGTAGATAGATAGATAGATAAGATAGATATAGATAGATAGATAGATGGATAGAGGATGATAGTAGCTAGATATAGGTAGATAGATAGATAGATAGGATAGATATAGATAGTAGATATATAGACAGATATATAAGGGATAGATAGATAGATATAGATAGATAGATAGATAGATGCTTTTATCCCAGTTTCCTTTGCACTATGCTCCACATTTAAATAATTTTTATTGAACTCTTCATTCACTCATGCCTCTATATCGTTTATGTTTAGAGTAAATATATATATATATATATATATATATATATATATATATATTATATATATAATATATATTTACTGTGTGTGTGTAAGCACAATGTGAGCAACGATGCTCTAAAGAAAAATTCCTCGTATGTGTCCTCATACCTGGCAAATAAAGCTGATTCTGATATAGATAGATAGATAGATAGATAGATAGATAGATAGATAGATAGATAGATAGATAGATAGATAGATAGATAGAGATCCCAATAAAATGGGAAAGTATAGTGTTACAGCAGCAAAATCAGCCACACAGCACAGAATATAAATATAAATGAAATACTAGTAACTTTATCTGCATGAGGTGTTGCCTTGGTTTTCCCACCTGCTTTTCAGAAACTTACCAAGAAGTTGCCCCTGCGCCTGATGGGCTCGAGGCGCTTGGCGGCCCGCTTCTCCTCCTCGGATCCGCAGCTGTGGAGGACGTAAAGCTCCACGGGGTCCAGCCACAGCAGGCTCAGGTTCACGGTCCTCAGCGTCCCGCAGACCAGGAGCAGCAGCACGACCAGCACGGCCAGACCCCACGGCGGGATGTGGTCTGCGGGTGGACCCGACGCGTCGGTGGTGACGCGCAGTCTTTCTGAGCCCACAGAAGCCCATCTCTCTCCGCTCAGCACGCACAGCTGGTAGTAGGTCTGCTCGCTGCTGGAGGTGCTCCTCCGCCGGACCTCCACGTCTACCAGCCGGCTGTTCTCCTCGTCCCGGGTGATGTCACCCGTCACCTGAAAAGCGGACTCCTGGCGGTTGGACTCCTGCGCGCACGGGTCAGGCGTATCCCCGACGGACCCCGCTGCTCCGCCAGCTGCCCCTGCGAACGCCACCCATGTCCAGTTTCCATTCAGCCCAGTCCCGAAAAGACGGAGCTTGAACGTGGCTCCTTCCGGCGCCGAGATGATGCGCTCCTTCATGCACACAGGACCCGTCGGGTCTTCCAGTCGCAGCCCCAGAACCAGCGGAGCTTCCTGGCTGCAGGCGCCGTACCTAATCCCGCAGAACAACAATATCATCAACAGGAACCGTAGACCTGCCAAGCTGGCCACCATATTGGAATTGGTCAGCCTGGCTCTGCTCATGTGACTTCAGCCCTGCAGTGGCCCCGCCCCCCCCGGGGCGTTCTGGGAACGGCGTCACACCGGAGGACAAATGGAGCGCACTGGCCCAGCCAAACTAGAACGAACAAAACTGCAACTGAGCTGCGTGGCGGCCATTTTGGTTCAGCGCTCACCGAGCGTAGCGCTGGATAACTGTGCATGTTGGGGCTCGACTGGGAATTTTTGTGACGTTACTGCACCCGCCTCTTCTCTAAAGCAGCGAATCGCAGTCGGTGTGTGTTCACAGACAGTCAAATATGACGAAACAAGGAGTGACCGCCCATCTTTGTTAGATTTCATGTAAACAAGTCATTCATCACTCTGGCTCCGTTAGACACACTTCACATTCATTTAACTCATGCTAATTTAATCATACTGTATAGTATTTCATGAAAGGATTGCTTCACATCAAATATGCCTGGAAACGGTACTCTTATGCATAAAGTTTCACGTTATTGCTTTTCATATGCACAACAGTTAGTCTCTAAATCCACTTTTTATCCCTGTTTTTGTCTGTTTTCGACCTTTTCTGCATTTTAAATTGCATTTTATTATGTTTGAAAGGTGCTATATAAATAAAGCTTGATTGAATTACTGTTTGAATTAGGTAAGAAGTCCTTGATAATTGCCTCTAACAATGCTAATTTAATATATGCATGAGAAGAAAAACTAAATAACATGTATATTTTCGGTATGTATAGTTATAACAAGGTGAATGAACTTTAATATAAACAGGAATGTAGTGACTATATATGCGTAATAAACATGGCCTAGACATGAAACTGGTAAAACGTGACAATATGATTGCAAAATGAATACAATGTGCAACATTCACTGCTTGGATGTATATATTTTTCAAAATGTATATATTTCTATAGGTTACATGTGTTTTTTCTAATTTTGTCTTTTTTACTATTTACCATTTACTGGGTTTCTTGACTGCATATTTTATTGCTTCCTTTATTTTCATATTACATTTTATAAGCCTTTTCATATTTACCATTCCCAGATGGATGGAGGCAGGGCTGTAGTCACGTCCACCTTTGTCTAGTCCAAGACAAATCCAAGACCAGGACTAGTTGTTAAGACCGAGCCCAAATGAGAGACAGTCAAGACCGAGCCAGGAAAAAAGAATCCTCTTCAAGACCACTTACCTTACTTACCTGTTCATAATGTATGTGATGTGGCAAACAGTATATCTTTTATTTTATGATGATCATCTTGCCTTATTATATGTTTTTATCAAAAAGTGGTTGTGCAGAGTAACAAACTATCATATTAGGCCACATTATTTACTTAAAATATAAAATGGAAACGTTCCCATTCTTGAACTTATACTTGTCCTGAAGACTCCAGAGTACAAAGTGCTCACTGACATTGTGTCTGTGGCCAAAATGAAAAGGAGTGATACCTGATGATTGAAGTATATGATGCCACCAGCCAGGTGTATACCTGCGACCAATCTCAATGCCTTCTTCTAGATGGATTTTGAATTGAAACACCTGTTTTTTGAAAGGACGTGCTTCATCAATGCTTTTATTTTGAAGGAGGAAGTTAAGCCTACTTTAGATTAAAAGCATACAGTGCTGGACTTGTTCGAGACCAACTAGAATATTTGGCGAGTCCAACGGCCGAGTCCGAGCCCAAATACCAACGAGGTCTGCAACAACAGAAAAGCTTGAGTAGTACTTGAGTCCGGACTCTCTCTCAAGTACTACAGCCCTGGATGGAGGGTCTGACCGGGTACTGAAAGCACGGCCCGATCATTTAACAGAAGTGTTTACTAAAATATTTAACCTCTCTTTACAACAAGCCGCCTGTCCAACAAGCCTTAAATTCTCCTTCATCAATCCAGTGACTTAAAAATAATAGCCATGAAGTGCTTCCACACATCAGGACCTTCATCCCATTAGATCTGGAGAAGCACCGGTCTATTTGTGGACGTTAGCTCCACATTTAACGGCAAACCACCCCCCCCTGGACAACCTGGGCTTTGGCTCTTCGCTGTGTTCATAGGAACAGACTTTTTAAAAACCGACCACAGCAAGTTAGAGTTGGCATCCACAGGAGTCCCACAGGGCTGCGTGCTGAGCCCACTTCACACTCACGACTTCACACCCATCCACACCTCCAACTCCATGATTTAATTTGCGACAACACCACAGTATTTGGGCTGATTTCAAACAATGAAGAAACGACCTGGAACATCTTGCTGAGTGGTTTGAGGACAACAACCTGGTCCTTAACACTTCAAGGAGATGGTGATTGACTTCAGGAGGATAAAAGAGAAAGTCCCGCCCTCCCCCCCACATACACGGAGAAGCAGGGGAAAGCATATGCACCTAAAGTTCTGCGCTTTACCTTTCAACCCATCTGAAGAGAGTCATCAAGCAGAGATTTTCCAACGGGAAAACGCAGACCTCTGGGTCTACTGGCATTAATCTGCATGAAAATCGTCAAACTCACCCTTAAGTTACCAGCTAACACTAGCGGTGGCTAGCTAGGTTAGTTGGCAATGTCCTACCGACTGTATAAGAGATTTTTAGGCGAACAAAGTGAAAATACACAGTGCAAGGGTCAAAATTCAGGTCTGTTTTAATGTGCACAGTGCCGTGGTTTTCATGAATTTCATGTTTTCCCGAGCTAATCCACTTTTCCTTGGAGTCCTTTAGCTATATGGGCCTTTGTTTCAGGACACACTTTGAAAAATGTGAACCTGAGGCTGTCTGGTAGTTCACCTGGTTCAGCGTGCGCCCCATGTGAAGAGGCTCAGTCCTTACCACAGAAGCACAGGTTGGAATCCAAAACCGCGGCACTTTGCTTCATGTAACCCCCCC
>NW_022605585.1:422927-427902 GCF_008692095.1 Etheostoma spectabile | reverse complement strand
CCCTTTCCTGTCTTCAGCTGTCTTTTTGAATAAAGGCCAAAAAAATCATCTGTAAACAAAAAGTTAACATACCTTTTATAGTGAGTTACACCTTTAACACAACAGTTTTTAATTTGTCCAAAGTTATGAAATACATATTCCCTGTCGTCATTTATAATAATATTAATACGTTTTATACGTATGTGTGCAGTCTTTGTACAAGAAGAAGTGCAAGATTGGTAATGACAGGATTATAATAACCAACTTCCTTTTGATAACAAAACATGAGGATCCACCCAAACGTCCTGTAAACAATCGGTTAACATGAAAAGATCAAATCCTGCAGACCAAAAGTAAAATAATCCCACTAATCCACAGAGAACTTTGTATATAGAGTTATTATAATATGAATCAAACAGAGACCAATGTTCTGTAGAGAAATATATCTCAGGTTTATTAACCTCGTAGATTTCTTCAAATGCCTTACAGTACTTACAAAACGGTATGTACACATTGCTTTAAAGTCACACGACCCTTGTTTGGAAGTGTTCCTCCATCTTTGTTCAACCTTCGCAATAAAAGAAAGTTCACAACCAAGTCAGACGTGTTATGTATTCAAACCTGCCCCCCTTGGGGAAAGGAAAAGGGCAAATAACTTTACTATCATATCAGAGTTTATAAATCCAAAGACCAAACTGGATTTTAAGTATCGTTACACATAAATATTGTCGCATTTCAAGAGCTTAAATGATCTCAAATTTGCACTGCAACTTTGAAAACCTTGATAAACGCGGCCTGATCCCTCCGTGCACATAAAAAAGGCCGATAACGGACGCGAAAACATGTTGTGGTGCGCTTCGCTCCACATGCATTCAAACCGAAAACAACCTCCTTGTGAATGATAAACTGTGGAAAACACACTGGCATGGGAACGCTGCAGCAGAAAATATTTAACCTTCGTGCAGGTCTAATCATCACACCGCTGCGGGGCTAAAAACAACACTACAGGAGCTGCTGCTAAGCCCCGCTCCCCCGCTCCTTTCACATGACAGAAAAAAAAGGTCTAAACAATAAAAACGGCTCAGCGGATCGGACCGCCGGAATTCCAATACTTCTGAGCGGCGGGAGAGGAGTCGAGATAAGGGCAGGATGTAAAATAGACGAGGAAAAGTGAGAAAGAAACGTGGGAGGACAGGCAAAAATAAAAATAGAAAGAGAGAGGGAGATACAGGATGGGGACGGATGACAGGAAAAGGGGAAGGATGGGAAATGATTTTTTGGCTGAGAAAAGAAAGCTTTGGTTATCACTTCTGACACGCACAAAAAAAACAGAAGATAGGAGTAAATTTATGATTTGAGGTCAACTCTGTGCAATGCTTATTGCTATTTAATGTCGTCCTAGCAACACAACGGAAACAAAACATCTCTCATAATAAATAGAGCTATTTTTTAAACTTCTCTTTCAGTGTCACGCCGATGGCCATCTCTTTATGTACAGAGTATTTACAGTTATATCACACACACAAAAACAGCAATCAGGGAACTGAACACAGTGTTTCTGGGTACATTTAACCCATTAAAAGCTGCGTCTTAACAGCTGGAAGCCCGTTTCACAGAACCACACCTTTAGGTGCCTAAAAACAAAAAACAAAAAAAAACAACAATAAATACAATGTTTACAATAAATACTCATGAATAAGTAGAACAATTGCTTGCACATTTCCCAGTACACAAACCGGTAGTCACACAGCCAACCAGTGGCTTCACTGGAAACCAGTTTAAGACCGATTGCTACATGAGACCTAGATGAACCAGCAGGCAGGTCTACGTGTTCTTCCAGCAGAGGGTAAGGCTACGTCGACTCTAGTTTTCCCTTTGACACGCAGGTGTCTCCAGTGAGCTGGAAGCTCCTGCTGAAATAAATCTATGGTTTTCAAAGTGGCCATCCTCTCCGTGGTCCCGAGAGTAACAACTAGCTGCTCTGGGGCCCCGTTACCCCCCCCCCAATTCCTCCGCCACTCTCTGTGCACTTCTTGTAGAGCTGCCCCGTCTTAAGCATGGTTTATAGTTCTGCTCCATGCAGAGCTATCGCTGTAGCCTACGTAGATAGCCTGAAGTTCATACTTATGTGCTGATGTTTGCGCAAGTGTGTGTGTGTGTGTGTGTGTGTGGTAGAGCGAGTGAAAATGTTGTGTGGGTGTGTTGAGCGAGAGAGAGTGTGTGTGTGGTTGTGTGGTAGAAGCGACGAGAGAGAGTGAGTTGCGCGTGTGTGTGTGTGTGGTAGAAGCAGAGAGAGAGTGCTGTGTGTGTGTGTTGGTAGAGCTGATATAGAGGTTGGTGTGTGTTTTGTGTTGTGCTAGAGCGAGAGAGAGAGTGTGTGTGTGTGTGTGTGTAGAGCGAGAGAGAGAGAGAGAGAGATTGTGTGTGGTGTGTGTGTGTAGAGCGAGTGAGCGAGTGTGTGTGTGTGGTGGGTGGGTAGAGCGGAGAGAGAGATGCGTGTGTGTGTGTGTGTGTGTGGTGTGTGTGTAGAGCGATAGAGAGAGAAGGTTGTTTTTGGTATGTGTGGTAGAGCCGAGAGAGAGTAGTTGTGTGTGTGTGTGTGGTAGAAGCGATAGAGAGATGTGTGTGTTATGTGTTTGGTCAGAGCGGAGAAGAGAGAGGTGTATTGTTTGGTTGTGGTAGAGCGAGCGGAGAGAGATTGTGTGTGTGGGTGTAGAGCGAGTGAGAGAGTGGTGTGTGTGTTGTGGTAAGCCGAGAGAGCGGGTGTTTGTGTGGTGTAGACGGAGAGAGAGAGTGTGTGTGGTATGTGTGGATTGAGCGAGAGAGAGAGGAGAGTGTTGTGTGTGGTAGAGCTGTTGAGAGAGGAGTGTGTGGTGTGGTAGTGTAAGCGAGAGAGAGTGGTGTGTGTGTGTGGTTTGGTAGAGCGAGAGAGTGAGATGTGCGGTTGTGTGTGTGTGTGTGTGTGTGTAGAGCGATAGTAGAGATGAGTGTGCTAGTGTGGTGTGGTAGACGAGAGAATAGTGACGGTGATTTAGCTTCGAGAAGCGAGTAGCGCCTCTAGAGTCATAGTGAGGGATACAAAATGTCTCCCCTGTGCTTTCTGACCACGGTGGGACACCTGCAGCTGGAGAAGTCAAACCCTCTCCTGGTCTCACGGGGACCCAGAGCAGGAAGTTAATCCAGGTTTTGAGAAATCATCCCACAAAAAGGAGAAATACTTTGGAATATTCACTTGTTCAGATTTACACAACTCACAAAGTTAAAGTGTTTTTCAAAACAGTGCTAGCTTATACAACAGTTGTTTCTTTTTTTTTTTCATCTTTTCACAGTCACAGTCACTGTAAATCGTGTCGGTGTCCCTGCATCCGTCGGAGAAACATGATCATAACACGCTAGCAGCTTTAATGTCTGAGCTCAGTCGGTGCGGAGCGCGCTGCTACAGTCGTTTTTTTACGTTTTATCTCTTTAACCGCCACGGGAACACTTCTTCCAACTCCTTGTCTGCTCCGAACACGGGTTGAATAAGTTTCAGTATCATTTACCACACACCCCACACACACACCCACACACACACACACACACACACACACACACACACCACACACACACACACACACCACACACACACACACACACACACCACACACACACACAAAATATGTCCTCCACATTGTTGTAAGTGGACACACTAACACGTTGGAGGAGGGTTTAGCCGTGAAGGGGAGGACATGCAGGGGAATGGTTGTTGTCCGTGGACGTGAGGCGGCTCGGGGGCTCGGTGGTTTTGCACTTCTGCCTCACAGCCCCAAGGGTCCGATTCCGGGTCCTCCCGGGCCCTTTCCGTGTGACTGCATGTTCTCCCCGTGTTTGGGTGGGTTTCCTCCGGGTGCTCCGGTTTCTTCCCACCATAAAGACATAGGTAGGTAACCGCTAAGTAACTAGGACTACAGTTAAAATTTAGCCGGCTCACACTGGTGCATTTACAGAAATGTTGATTACCAGGCTTCGTCCTAATGGAATACATCAAAAATCTACTATTCATTGCCTCTATTGTAATTTGGAAATGTTGACATTATTTTATATTTGAAGCAGAAAAGAGGAACAACATCCCAGTACAGTGAGAGTTATATTTGATATTCAAGTAGTCTCGCATGTCGTGCATTGTCCTAATCCAATACATAAATCTACAAATAAATAAGTCTACGTTCAAATCTCATCGAGTTATCGTGTTGAGAGTGTCTCCAACGTGTCAATGCTTAACCCCAGGCTTACTGCAAGCTTACAGTTTAACAAATCCATGAGTGAAACACGTTCAACCTGTCAACCTCAACACGGTGGGAAACACTTTAAGAGTTTTCCAGCGCGACACTGCTCTACTGTGTCAAAGCGAACCCGCATTTGCCTTACATAAGACGCACATTAATTGAATAATAAATAAAAAGCCCAGTGTAATTTCCAGCCAAGACTTCTGACATCATCTCTGTTTCATGTCCGTGGACGCACAGTGTTGCGACGGCCTGTCCTTCAAATTAAAACTGGTTGCAAGAACCAAAAAAGCAAGAAAAAAAATGTAATCTCTACAGTATAAATAAACAAACTGAATGTCTCACTCTCACACACACACACACACACACACAATATATATATGTAAAGTATGTGAAATAAATATTTAAATATCATTCTTGGAAATTAGACAATTTAAATCATAATGCCAGCTAATTGTCAGCAGCTAAGACACCGTCGCATCCCTAGAAATATCTACTTAAAGGACCATACCGGTGTTTTTGCAAGTTTTACAAGTGAAATATTAAGTAAGGGCTACACAATATGTAATTTTCTTATCGTCGCCGCAATATCAACTGCCGCAATAAACACATCGTGAAAGACACTCAGTGACTTTTTGTGCTAGTTAAACGGTCCCATGGCATGAAAATGTCCCTTTATGAGTTTTTTTTTACATTAATATGCGTCCCCCCAGCCGGCCTATGGCCCCCCC
>NW_022605585.1:417340-422917 GCF_008692095.1 Etheostoma spectabile | reverse complement strand
ACGATAAAAACAATTGTTCAATTTGCCAATTGAGTTTCTTTGCTCTTATTCTGTCTTAAATCAGTGAATCAATTATCAATTATGTTTTTAAAACTGAATGAAAATTAATTTAGCTTACTAACAGCTAGCTTGTCCTCTCTGGTAGACATAGGTTGTCAAAGTAATCCTTTGACACGCTTAAATCTGAGGTTTTTTAGCTAGCTAACAGGCACTTTGTTAGCATGTTAGCCGTTAGTTGGTTGTCGTAGTGACCATTGTTCCCCCCCCCCCCGGTGGACGTGGCTTTCGGAGCATGACGCGCTGCGCTCTGTCTCAATGGATTACACAAGTTGAGCAGGTTTCACTAGTCTCACATTTGAAATTCAAGCCAAAGAGAAACCAACTGGTGCCTTGAAGTTGGTAAAAATACATCAAAAGAATCTAGAAAACAGCAGCGAAAAAACAGTCTAATCATGCAAAGTGTTTACGGTTGGTTTTAAATTGGCGAAAAACATGCAGAATCACTGGTAGGGTTGTTTAACTCTCCGGGAGTACAGTGACCCGGGTCCGTTTGCTGGTAGTTCATTTGACTCACTGACGGATAAATTCACTCGTTCACATCTGCCTTAAAAAAAATGGTCTGAAGGCGAAAGAAAACGCTCAAACAAACTGCCGCTCTTTAACTAAAATAAAAATCTCCATTGATGTAGTTTATATAGCTTTTGGATGGTTCACTCTTTGGAAAAACATAAATGAAAATTGAATAAAATAAAAAATAAAAAACAATTTAACACACTCGATCATTGATCTGGACAGTTTTCTGTTGACTTAAAGGGCCAGTTCACATAAACTACTTTAAAAACAACGTGTAAATAGCTTCAGTTTTAGATGAAGAGGTTTTTGAGATTTATCTCTCTTTAACTTAATAACAAAACCTGACAAGTAAAACCAAAAGCACCTCCGAGTCTTTTTGCAATCCTGGTGAACTGATCCTTTAAAAAACACTCATACACAACCCCGTCTATATCTCCAGTCATACTCACTAGTGTTCCCTTAAGTTCGCCATCTTTGTAGTCTCTTCTGGATCTTTTTCAGTGTTGTTTGGAGGGGGAACATGCAGGACGGGATAAAGGAGGATCTCTGTTGACAACACACACACATCAGGTGCTGATCCTCAGCGTCCGCTACGTTAAGGTTCAACGAGCAAACGCAAAGTAGTGCCAGCGAGAGAGTGCACAGGTCGTGTGGTCCCCCCGCAGTTAGATGGTGCTTTCAGTGTGCCCGTGACTGATGGTGTGGACGTGCGGGTGGGGGTGCGCCAGGCTGTAGCTGGGCCTGCGGTGGCCCAGACAGTTCTGCTGCTCACTGAGCAGAGTGGTGGTCTCTCCCGGCCCGGTCTCCGACCCGGGAGACGGCGGCTGCTGCTGTTGGGACTTGGAGGAGGACAGAGTCGGGTGGGGGTTAAAAGTGCACGTGACAGCGCTCACGGCGGACGGAGAAGCTTGGGAGACGGGGGTGTGGTGGCACGGCGGCGCCGCGGCCTGGGGCGCCGCGGCCTGGGGCGGAGCGGCGCGGCTGCTCGGCGGAGGCGGAGGCTGAGCGGTGGACGGCGGGCGCCGTGCGGGAGGCGTGGCCAGCGGCAGTGGGCCGCCCCGGGTCCCCGGCGGCGTCACGGGGGGGTGCAAAGACACGGACGTGTCCAGGCGGGTGTGACTGCCCTCCGGAGACTGCGGCGTGCTGTCCAGCCTGGACGCCAGGAGACCGTTCTGGTACTGAGCTCGAGTGATCTGAGGAGGACAAAACAACATCATAAGACAATTTAAAAGATATTTGACCCTCGTGTTGTCCTCGGGTCAAACTGACCCGTTTCAAAGTGTTTTATATCAGAAATATGGATTTCTTTCAACCAAATTGTCCAAAAATAACATGGATGATTCCATTATGTTCTTTAGTTGACATTAATGATTACTTTTGTTGAATTTTTTGGGGTGTTTTATTTAATCTTATAGCATTTGAATTCTTTTTTAAAAATTGTTTCCAAACAGTATGCGGACTAAACTTTGACATCTACCCATCTGAGATCCACTCAACATCCTCTGATCTTAACTATTAGTCAGAATAATTCATCATTTTTGCCTTTTTAACTAAAAAATCATGTATAATTTGATGTAAATGAGGTTAGTTAACCATTAATTCCAAGAAAAAGTGTAAAACCTATTATTAAACCAGCTCAGGTTTTTTTTTTTTTAAAGTGGCAAAAGCTGAAAAAAGTGAGAAATAAATCAGAAAAAAGCGACAAAAACATGGAACATTGACCTGGAAGGACAAGTTCAGGGTTAACGGGAAGACAACACAAAGGTCAAAGAAATATCTTTTGATCAAACTTACCTTTCTCTTGCATTACCAGACCTTCCCCCACAGCACTGAGGAGGAAGGTCTGGCTACAGCACAGATGCATTCTGGGATAGGAGGAGGAAAAAAAAAACGCTTTCTGGGCATTTTTTCAAATCAAAAACAATTGTCTTAGTCGCGCTACGCTCCAGACGCGGCTGCTCTGCAAAATAGTCTCAGGAAGGAAGTTGTTTTCAAGTTCAAGTTCAAGACCTCTATTTGTCCCCAAGGGGCGATTCATTTTGCTGCAGTAGCAAAGCAATTGACATAAAGCACGTAACAAAGACAAAAAACATCAATTAAAAATACAGGATCAGACCAGATGGGGAAATAAATACCCCAACATTAAAAGTTTAAGTCCCAGTGTACCTTATGTGCAGACGTTACCTATTCTTTCCAGAGTTGAGCAGAGAGATAGCAGAGGGGACGAAGGAGAGTTTATACCTATTTGTTTACTATTTACTATTTGTTATTTGTTACCTATTTTGATGGAACATTTGCACCCCACCAAAGGAAAACACCACACAGAAAATTAAATGAACTTAACCGTCGACACACTACAGTAACGTGAGCTATTAAAATTAGCTGGACACATGGTTACACCTCACACAACAACACAAACTAACTAACCGATGGAGGCAGCGGTAGAGCAGCAACTCCCGTGTTCTGCGAGGTAAAAATGTCTGTTTTTGTCAAAGGAGTCTGGTGGTGGGGGGGCGGCCTTTCATTTCTATCCACTATAATAAAGGGAAAAGCCCAAAAAGTAATCATAATAACAAATAATCTTAAAAAAAGGAGTCTTGTGTATGTATGTATTTATGTATATGTATGTATACATACAGTAGGTGCAGTATATGTGTATGTATCTATGTATATGTATGTATGTGTGTGTATATGCTATATGTGTGTATATAATATCGTGTTGTATATGTTATGGGTGTCTATGTATTGTATGTGTGTATAGGTGATATGTGGTGTATAAGTATATATGTGTGTGTGTATATGGTAGATTGTATATAGTGTGTGTATATAGGTATGTGTGTATATGTAATATGTGTGTATATGTATATATTTTTGTATATGTAGATATGTGTGTATATGTATATATGTGTGTGTATATGTAGATATGTGTGTATATGTATATATGTGTGTGTATATGTAGATATGTGTGTATATGTATATATGTGTGTGTATATGTAGATATGTGTGATATGTATAATATGTGTGTGTATATGAAATAGGTGTGTATATGTTATATGTTTGGTTATATGTAGATATGGGTGTTATGTATATATGTGTGTGTATATGTAATATGTGTGTAATTATGTTGTATAGGTGTAGGGTGTATATGTATTGTGTATATAGTTATAGTAGTATGTGTTTGTAGATATGTTGATATGTATATGTGTGTGTATTAGATATGTGTGTATATGTAGATATGTTATGTGTATATGTAGAATATGTGGTGTATATGTATATATGTGTGTGTATATGTAGATATGTGTGTAATGTATATATGTGTGTGTATATTTGATATGTGTGTATTAATGTATGTATGGTGTGTGTATATGTAATATGGTGTATATGTAATATATTTGTGTGTATATGTAGATATGTGTTTATATGTATATATGTGTGTGTATATGGAGTATAATGTGTGTATATGTTATATATATTGTGTGATATGTAGATATGTTTGTATATGTATATATGTTGGTGTATATGTAGATATGTGTGTAATGTAATTGGTGTGTATATGTAGATATGTGTGTATATGTATGTATGTGTGTGTATATGTAGATATGTGTGTATATGTATATATGTGTGTGTATATGTTTGTATGTATATGTATATATATTTATGTGTGTATATTTTAACTTTACTTTTCTCCTAAGACCACGATTGCACTGAATATTGTTGTTTTTGAAAAAATGCTAATAAAAAGAGTTTAAAAAAAAAAACATTGTGAAAGGCTGTCTGACAGCAAGGTAAAGAGCTGAAAACATTCAAAAATAGCGTCAATGTTTTAGGTGTCTAACTGCTGCGTGCTTCTCCAAACTGTTGTCGTGCCGACCGCCAGCTAAAACACCCTGATTATGGACAATTAGCTCCTATAACCACAAAATAGCCAAAATATCCCTTTAATGTATTGGACCTTTTACTTAACCCTTGTGTTGTCTTCCCTGTGACCATGAAAAACATTTTCCCCTTATCTCAACGTTTTTGTTGCTGTTTACAAAGTTTATTTATGAAGTATTTTTTTTTTCATAAATTTTTCACCCGTGTTTCGAATTCCTTTATTTCAGATATTTTTAAAAAAAAACTTTGAAAACGGGTCAAATGACGGTTAAGTCAAGGAGTTGTCTGACTGGTACTGGTACTGGTTATTGTTTTTGCCTGTATTTCTTGTGTGTTTATGTAACGGAGTTAAAAATGTATTTTGACTCATTCTAATGTCTTGTTGGATATTTGTGAATTTCATCTTGTTGAGTACAATTCATTTATCACATCGCCAGTGTTTCTTGCAGAGATGTTGTTGCTGCATTGCGCCTCTTTTGTGCCTCCTGTGTTGCCGTAGCTTCCGGTTTCCCCTCACAATAACGTCTTGTATTGCTGAGGTAGGTTGTGTGTAAAATGCCAAGATTGTGTTGTGACCCTTCAACATTTATTTTTGCAAAGTCATTGCATGTTAACTAACTGCTTTGTGCCATTTTTACGGTTAGATGCAGCTTGTTATGACGCGTTGTCCAACTTTTTTTTGTATAATGTAAACAACGGAAGTACATTATGAGTGTGTGAATTCTGTTGTGTGATGTTTAGGTGCAGATGCTGTTAACGCTGGAAACAGACCACTGATGTGATGTTGTCTCCTACAGGTGTGTGTGTGTGTGTGTGTGTGTGTCTTTTTGTTGGATGTAAAATTTGTTATCATTGTGTTACTTTGTTCATTGAAGTTGCCAGAGTGTGGAGCGTTGTTTCTCAGGTAAACTGTCATAGCTCGAGTTCGGTTTTTCTGCACGATAACGTCTTGTATTGCAGAGGTGCAGATGCCGTTAACGCTGGAAACAGACCACTGATGTGATGTTGTCTTCTACAGAAAACTAAATTTCAGGAAAAACGTGGATTGAAGTGGTCGTCCTTCATACCCTGTCCACATCCGTTACATTTACTTGTTTGTGTGTTTTTGTTTTTTTTGCTGTTATTGAA
>NW_022605585.1:414984-417330 GCF_008692095.1 Etheostoma spectabile | reverse complement strand
GCTGCTGCTGTAATAAGGAAATGTCCCCGTTGTGGGATGTATAAAGTATAATCTAATCTAATCTAATCTAATCTACTTGCCTTGACGAACTGCAGATCCGTGAGGGCTCGCACGCAGAAGTCAGGTATGTACTGGAAGGGGGTGCCGGGCATCTGGGTCACGCTCCCGCCGACGGAGCCGCTTTCCGGGGGGCGCTCGGTGCAGCTCAGAGACGCCGAGCGGTTGAGGTTGGCCCCGTGTGAAGGAGATCGAAACTCTGGGGGATGGACAAGAGAAGAGAGCGGGTGAGAGAGGGTGAGGAGGCTAAGGGAGCACGAAAAAAAAACAGAAACACATCGACGTGAACTAAAGCCGAAAACACCGGGAAACCACGGGGGACAACATGGCGTGAAAACAAGATGAGAGCGTGAAGTGAGGACGACATCACACATGTTAATACACGACATCACGAGATTGTGTTTGTGAGGGAAAGAATGCGACAAACATGCCACGTGCGATGAGGCCAAGTGCATCGTTTGAGCATTTTAGTGCCACAGCGAGACCGTCTGAGATCAGAGGAGGAAGCTCTCTCATTGGCTGGTTTTAGTGATGTCATGGAGGGGGACGTTAGGGGGCGGGAACACATCCCTGTGGTCTTGGAAAGTTAAAGAACAAAGAGAGAGAGAGAGTGATGATTAGTGTAGTTGAGTTCAGTGTCGTGTAGAGGAGACTGAGTGCGAGGCACGGGAAGTGTTTGTGCTTAAAGGAATAGTTCAACATTTTGCTCATTAGCTTAGCTTAGCTTAGCATAAAGACTGGGATCAGCAAGCCTGGCTCTGTCAGAAGGGAAAATCACCTCTAAAGCTCACTTATTCACACATTATATCTTGTTGTTGTTGTTGTTGTTGTTTTATAGAGAGGGGAAGTCCCTTCCTTTCCGGTGTGTCCCACGGGATCTTATTTTGGAAAAATGTACAGTATGTACGGTAGAGAACGAGAAGAGATTTTTTTTAAAGTAATGTTAAATCCGGATACGAAACACAGAGTTTGAAGCTTCAGCGAAACATCACTTAGAGACTTTTGGGCTGTGAAATCCTCTAACTTCACGACAAATTGGGAATTTCTTGACTTGCAAAATTATCTTTTAAATTGGCAATCATCATATGTGTAATTCATTCATTCAAAACATCATCTGTCTTCCGAAATATGGTCCCATGGTGGTATATTTATTCAAACAACATATAACCTATACATTACCGTTGGACAGAGCCAGGCTAGCTGTTTCCAGTCTTTTATGCTAAGCTAACTGGCTGTAGCTGCGTATTTGAAGATGATCTCATCTAACTAATCGGAAAGAAAGAAAGCAAATGAGCATATTTCTCAAAATGTCAAACTATTCTTTTAACCAGAGGTCTACAGTCAGATCAGGTGTACAGGAGTTATGAATAATATCTGACCCCAGATCAGTGGTTAGAAGGGGAAGGCGGGGGTGACAGGGTTAGAAATTAAAGGACGCTGCCTCTCGAGCCCCATCCAGCAAGTTTGTCCGACTCTCTTCCCGCTGTAATGATCGGAGAGTTAATGATCCGCTGAGATCGGCGAGGAACCCAGCTGCCCTGGAGGTACCTGAGTTAGTGCAAAGGTTAAAGCTGCAGCTACTGATGGTTTCTGTCATTACTCGATCTATTTTAGAGCCGAAGCAATCAGACCGTCAATCAATTAGTCGGCAGAGAGTTAACCACAAAATGATTCAGTTTGAGTCGTTCAACAAGCAAATGAACCGCGTTATCTGAGAGGAAATTTAGATATGTATTGGTTTCTGACTGTTGGCCGTAGAAAACAAAACAATTTCAAGATTCTGGGAATTGATATTTTGCTTTTCCAAGTTTTTTTTTTTTTTTGAGTGTTACGGTACAAAAAACATCTTGCACGAGTTGCACGAGTTACAGTTTTCCTGTTGACACAAACACGTCTCGTAACTACCATTTAAACTAAAAAACATCATACACACCTGCATGTGTAGCCCGTGCATGGGAGGATTGAAGGGAAATTAAACAATAATTCACATTTGAGAACTTTGGCTTCTTTTGTTTTTAGTAGAGTTTGAACTCACATCAACACTAACCTACAAATCAAAAAGCTCAACTATCCGTTAAGACCCTGTTTTTAATAAGTCTGAATGTGGTGAAAGGGCCGTTAATTGTTCAGGAAGAACAACTCTTACACACTGTCAACATGCGGCCCTCATCTAAGATTATTTTTCAATTAACCCCTTAACCCTCCTGTTGTCTTTGAGTCAAATTTGACCCCTTTCCAAAAAGTTTCAATATCAGAAACTTGGGTTTCTTTCAAACAAATTTTCCAAAA
>NW_022605585.1:412854-414974 GCF_008692095.1 Etheostoma spectabile | reverse complement strand
ACGTGGATGGTTCCCAACAACGCTCCCCACAAGTTAAATTGATAACCAGTTCACTACTTTCATTGAATGTGTGTTTTTTTGTCAATTTTATAGCCTTTGGAGAAATAACAATTGGTAAAAGAGCTTTAAAAAAAGTGTAAAAAGAAAGACAGAAAAATGTCAAAAAAGTGACAAAAATGTAAACAAATGTCAAATAAAGTGACAAAAATGTGAAAAGATGTGGAGAAAAGTAACAAAAATGTCAAAAAAGTGACAAACGTAAAAAAAAAAAAAGCTTTAAAATTTGGGGGAAAGCCCATGAAAATTTCAAAAGGCTCAGAAAAAGTTGACAAACGTCGAAAAAGTGACAAAAACATCGGGGGAAAGCCACAAAAGGGTCGAAAAAGACGACCATAACCCTTATAAAAAGGTTTTTCGTTTTTAATTTAAAGATTTAAAGATTCCAGGTCGGTGAGAAGACAACACGAGGGTTAGAAGTCTAATTTACTTTTTAATTTACTAGAAAAATAACCTCCACAGTTTTCCAGAAGTCAATGAGACGTCTTTAAATTGCATGTTTTGTTGAACCGACAGTCAAAAAACCTGAAAAATATTAAAATTCCAAAGCCATAAAACAGAGAAAAGCAGCAAATCTTCACATTGATATTTGACATTTGAAGCGGATTTTGGTTGACAGCAGAATGATGAGATTTTAAATCAGGTTTCTGTTGTACTCACCACAATGTGTCCCCAGTATCGAAACCTGTTGGTACATTTAAATCTCAACATTTCGGGCGGTTTTAGACCGTTTTTGTATGTAACAGATTGCTTGTATTTAGACAATATTTCACATTTGAGAACTTTGGTTTGTTTTGTTAAAGTAAAGTTTGAGCTCCTATCAACAGTCTTGAAACCTTTCAAACCCTACCAATCAAAAAGCTCAAACTATCAGTTGAGACACTAGAGAACTTTTAATATATTAATATAATATTAATGAGAACTGGCCCAAATGGAGCGGAGTCTTCCTGCAAGCTTTCTACACTACGCTAGAATGGCTTGAGACAAGGTAACCACGGTAACAAAGTTACAGAGGCCATGGTCAAACATCAGACATCACCACAAAGGCATGAGATACGTGTGGCAGGGCACCTTTAAAAGCAACACTAAGGAACTTTTCGGTCCCCCTACAGGTGGGGAGCGGAATTGTCCATTACCGCTGCCGGTATGTCTCATTATGTCTCATTATGTCTCTTTATGTCTATTTATGTCTCATTTGAACCACAGACCTGTTACACGATTGGAAAACTTGCACCTAAATAACATAACTTAAAATACTGTTTCCAAACTCGTTTTCAGTGGTTCATAGACTCGTAACAGCCGCATCTTTAACCGCACTGTGCAAGTTTGCACAGTTGCACAGTTTTTTTTTGCCCAGCACGTGTCCTCGGATCAGGGAGGCTCCAAAATCATGGTAGCAGCTGTCGCCATGGTCCTGCTACACGATCTGCGATGCCCTGCTGTGCCCTGCTACGTCCTGCTACGTCCTGCTACGTCCTGCTACGTCCTGCTATGCCCTGCTACGTCCCTGCTACATGCCTGCTACGCTCTGCTATGCCCTGCTACGTCCTGCTACGTCCTGCTACGCTCTGCTATGCCCTGCTACGTCCTGCTATGCCCTGCTACGTCCTGCTACGCCGGCTACGCTCTGCTATGCCCTGTTACGCCCTGCTACGCTCTGCTATGCCCTGCTACGCTCTGCTATGCCCTGCTACTTCCTGCTACGCTCTGCTACGTCCTGCTACGCTCTGCTACGCTCTGCTATGCCCTGCTACGTCCTGCTACGTCCTGCTGTGTCCTGCTACGCTCTTCTATGCCCTGCTACGTCCTGCTACGTCCTGTTACGTCCTGTTACGTCCTGCTACGTCCCGTTACTCCCGGCTGGGCCTTGTAATGCCGCACAGTGCCCTGCTATGCCATGAACTACTACAAACTACTATTTTTTGGGACTGTTATTGCCTTCTCTTCATTCTAACCCCAACCGGTCGTCAGACACCGCCTACCAAGAGCCTGGGTCTGAGCCTGGGTCTGAGCCTGGGTCTAGGTCTGGGCCTAGGCCTGGGTCTGGGCCTGGGTCTGGGCCT
>NW_022605585.1:412693-412844 GCF_008692095.1 Etheostoma spectabile | reverse complement strand
CTGTCCCAGGTTTCTTCCTAAAAGGAGGTTTTTCCTCTCCACTGTCGCCCTGTTGCTGCTCTGGAGGAAACTACTAGACCTGTTGGGTCCTTATAAATTCTGGAGTGTGGTCTAGACCTGCTCTATCTGGAAAGGGTCTCCAGATAACTCT
>NW_022605585.1:410895-412668 GCF_008692095.1 Etheostoma spectabile | reverse complement strand
TTTTATTTATAGTATCAATTTATAACAAGAGTTATCTGGAGACCCTTTCAGATAGAAGCATGTCTAGACCACACTCCAGAATTTATAAGGACCCAACAGGTCTAGTAGTTTCTCCAGAGCAGCAACAGGGCGACAGTGGAGAGAAAAACCTCCTTTTAGGAAGAAACCTGGGACAGACCCAGACCCACCCAGGCCCAGACCCAGGCCCAGACCCAGCCCGAGCCCAGACTAGACCCAGGCTCAGACCAGGCTCAGACCAGGCTCTTGGTAGCGGTGTCTGACGACCGTTGGGGTTAGAATGAAGAGAAGGCAATAACAGTCCCAAAAATAGTAGTTTGTAGTAGTTCATGGCATAGCAGGCACTGTGCGCATTACAAGTCCACAGCAGACGTAAGGACGTAGCATGACGTAACAGGACGTAACAGGACGTAGCATGACTAGCAGGGCATTGAAAGCGTAGCAGACACAGCAGGACGTACAGACTAGCAGGCATAGCAGAGCGTAGCAGAGCGTAGCAGGACGGTAGCAGAGCGTAGCAGGAAGTAGCAGGGCATAGCAGAGCGTAGCAGGGCATAGTAGCAGAGCGTAGCAGGGCGTAACAGGCATAGCAGACGTAGCCGACGTCAGAGTAAGCAGGGCATAGCAGGACTAGCAGGCATAGCAGTAGCGGTAGCAGGACGTAGCAGGACGTAGCAGGCAGAGCAGAGCGTAGCAGGACGTAGCAGGCTAGCAGGCTAGCAGGCGTAGCAGGACGTAGCAGGACGTAGCAGGGCATAGCAGGACGTAGCAGGACGTAGCAGGACGTAGCAGGGCACAGCAGGGCATCGCAGATCGTGTGGCAGGACCATGGCGACAGCTCTCTACCTGATTTTGGAGCCTCCTGATCCAGACACGTGCTGGGCAAAAAAAAACTGTCAACTGTGCAAACTGCACAGTGGTGTTAGATGCGGCTTTACGAGTCTATAACCACTGAAAACGAGTTTGAAACAGTATTTAAGTTATGTTTTTAGGTGCAGTTTTCCAATCGTGTAACAGGTTGTGGTTCAAATGAGACATAATAGACATAAAGAGACTAATGAACATAATGAGAAACCGGCAGCGTAATGGCACATCCGCTCCCCACCTGTAGGGGGACCGAAAAGTTCCTTAGTGTTGCTTTTAAAGGTGCCCTGCCACACTATCCATGCCTTTGTGGTGATGTCTGATGTTTGACCATGGCCTCTGTAACTTGTTACCGTGGTTACCTTGTCTCAAGCCATTCTAGCGTAGTGTAAAGCTTGCAGGAAGACTCCGCTCCATTTGGGCCAGTTCTCATTAATATTATATTAATATTTTAAAAGTTTCTCTAGTGTCTCAACTGATATTTGAGCTTTTTGATTGGTAGGTTTAAGGTTTCAGACTGTTGATAGGAGTCAACTTTACTTTAACAAAAACAACACCAAAGTTCTCAAATGTGAAATATGTCCTACATAATTGAATTGAATTGAATTGAATTGAACCGCATTGTGCAAGTTTGCCAGAAAGGACTCGGATCTGTGAGACACAATGAGACAACTCCAACCTGTCGGGGACGGAAGCGGGAAAAGTCGCCTTGTTGCTTTAAAACAATCTGAAGAAGGTTGTTTGTTCAGAAACTCAAAAATTAGAACAAACAAACGATAAATTAACCTTTGCTGTATGCTAAACTGTTATTATTACGGACCTGTACTTGCTGGATCCGGGCTCTGGAGATGAGGAAAATAAAATATAAATGGTGAAAAAAGCTAAAAGAGA
>NW_022605585.1:410307-410885 GCF_008692095.1 Etheostoma spectabile | reverse complement strand
TCCCTCCCTCCCTCCCTCCCTCCCCCCTCTGGCCCATGCGAGAGTTTACCTGGGAAACGAGAGAAGAGAGAAAACCTCTTAAGAGAAAGGCGTCGTGGAGGGGGGGACGCCACCGTTGGGGAGAGAGGGGGGGTGACGGCTGAGAGAGGAGGAGGAGGAGGAGGAGGAAGAAGGAGCAGAGAGAGAGATTTAGGTTTATTTGGTTTAAATCCCATCTGCAGCGGTCGGCAGGGGTTTATTGCGCGCGTTTACATCACGATGACGATAAAAAGAAAAAGAATATATTTTTATTCATTAGCTTATTTGACAGGGAACCACAAAACAGCCACGAAATCCCCATCGCCAAACCCACCAGACCCCATTTAAATTATAATGTAATTTCATCAGCGTAAAACACACTTCATTCAAAGTCAACAGGAACAAAATAAAACTATTAAAAGCCGTTGTGCATCATCTTTCCACTGTTCCAACAACGACCACTCATGTCTTGTTGAAGTAAACCCTAAATTCACCCATTTACATGTGGGAATACGCTGCTTTATACAAGCTAAAAGTAGTGATTATTTACATGGAGTCTG
>NW_022605585.1:409776-410297 GCF_008692095.1 Etheostoma spectabile | reverse complement strand
TTGGTGATGGGGATTTTGGGGCTGTTTCATGTTAAACTAAAAAGGATTTTACTCTTTAACTAAAGGGTTTATCTCTGAAGGGACCCTTTCCATAATGTTGTCAGACACTTGGAATAATAATCTGAGAATATTAGCTGCAAAAACACAACTTTTAGTGGACGGAAATCAACGGTGCGCAATTGCCCTTTATAATTACATTGAAGCCTGATTCACGGCTGCCGGTTACAGCGGTTTTGCTCAATACTGGACCAACTTCAAAGATCTCTGTTCACATCAGTCACTAAGACACCAATGCATGAGGGTCCAAGTTAAAAAAAACAACGAAATTAAAAATTTTAATTCTGAATCTACATTTTAAAAATCTGCAACTTCCTGACTGATCTTTCTAACTGAGGAATATTTAAGTTTAAAAACACACATCTGAGCGTTTCAAGATGAGAAATGATCACGTGTTTGACGCATACAGTTGACAGTGCGCACACACACACACACGCACGCACGCAAGCACACACACACACACA
>NW_022605585.1:406360-409766 GCF_008692095.1 Etheostoma spectabile | reverse complement strand
CACACACACACACACACACACACACACACACACACGGAGCTGTGACATGTGCACATGAAGCACAGACAGCTGGTCGTCCAGGAGACAGAAACAGGTCGACAGGAAGGGAAAGGGGGAGAGCAGAAGAAAAAGAAGAAGAGATATTTGAATTAAGCAGTTTTGATGCTGAACCACTAGGGGTCCCCGGTGAGTCAGAGGGGCCCCACGGTGGCGGGGGTGCAGCCTGTACACTGAGACTCCACAGGTAGGCTTACATCACCCTACACACAACCTCATCTCTATCACATTAGAACTTGTTAAGACAACGTGGCCGGGTTAGCTCAGCCGCTACAGCAGTCGCACATATCTAGAGGTTTACTCCTCAAAGCAGAGGCTGCGGGTTCGATTCCGACCTGCGGCCCTTTGCCTTTTCTGTCCCCTTTCACGTCTTCATCTGGAATTAAAAAAGGTCTAAAATGCCCAAAAACATCACCTTAAAAAAAGGAATTGTTAAGACACTACATACTTTGAACCTGTATAGACAATTACTGAAGCCTTGTAACTCTTGGTTTTAAATCGGTGTTTCATTTCTCATGATGGAAACCCTGTCACATGGGTTTATAACAACTGTTGCTGAATGTGTGAGCCTGTTGTGAAAACTAGAATAATTAATACAAAAACAGAGAGAGCCCGTACAGTTGCTGTATATAATTAGGGCTGTACCGGTTTGTGTATTCAAACCCTTTTTTACAGGATGTTCTGATCGACATGCGACAGTTTTACCTGCAAAGTTTTGGTAGCGTGCGAGTCGCCTCGGCCCGGTTAGCCGGGTTGGTCAAGCTGGAATTAAAACCATTTGTTTCAAACAGTGTGCCGACATTGTTCAGCTGAAGTCGGGTCTGTCTGTGCAACTCTACATTTTCATTTATGACGGCACTGACCCGAACGACTAGGGGCGCACGACTTGAAAAATGTCACAATTTGAAATCAATGTTTAAGCTCAAGAGTCAATTCAGAATATCAATCACTGTAGTAATAAATGTAGTTACTTTTCCCCATGTGATAGTATACAAAAAATATGAATGGATTTTAAATCTATAGAGCTTGACTAGCGAAACAAATGTGAATCTATTTTTTTTTTTTTTGCACGACCCGACTAATGACTCAATTAGCAAAATTAAACATGAACTGACTGGAAGGTGAGTCCTTGAATGTTTTTTTTGTTTTTTTAAATGTCTACACTTTCTGTTATTTTCCCCATTTCGAACCGTGAAATTTGTGTACCGTTAAACACCTAATAGATATTAGAGATGTTCCGATACCAGTATGCCTCCGATACTGCCTATCGCTATTGGGAAGTACTGGAGTTTATGCAGCGATCCGATTCCAAGGAATAAAGAAAAAGAATGAAAATCTACATTAAAGTAGTTTATTTATGTTTTTTTTTTGGTTATAACTGACAAAACTAGATGATGGATAAAAGAAAGTTCTGTGGCGTTCATTGTTTGTTCATGATACACAAAGAGTTTAACCTGAGCCAGACCGGCAACAACAAATCATATCACATCCATACAGTGAGAGTAGTATACAGCTGTTAAAACTGTAAATATTGAATATATATAATAATAATATATAAAATATATAATAAAATATATGAAACACTGGTATTGTATCGGTATAATATCGGCTGATATGCAAGTTCGGGTATCGGGAAGCAAAAAATGGTATCGGACCATCTCTAATAAATATAATGAGTGTGTGTTTGTGTGTGTGTGTGTGTGTGTGTGTGTGTGTGTGTGGTCTCCCCAGTGATGTGAGCCGAGCACATGACTCATAGTAAGAGCGGGCCGGTTTTCAAACTTCATGTTTTACATTTCCAGTCCAATTCCACCCGTCTGAACACACAACGAGAAAATTTGTTTGTAAATGAGGACATTATTGACTGGGGTGTGTGTGTGGTGTGTGTGTGTGTGTGTGGTGGTGGGTGTGTGTGTGTGTGTGGTGTGTGAGTGTGTGTGTGTAAAGTCTGCTGTTCAAAATCCAGTAGTTCTTTCCTGTGACAGGTAACAGAAACACTTTGGCGTCCGCTAATATTACATTCTCCCACAGGTGTCTTTACACACACACACCACACACACACACACACCACACACACACACAAACACACCACACACCCCACACCACACACACACCACACACACACACACACACAAACCACACAGTGTTTGACTGCCAGTGATATGGGTTGTCAGGCGTGTCACTATGGGCGGGATCAGTCTGCACTGAGCTAAACTCCGTAGTAGTCCCAGAACCAGA
The DNA here is from genome assembly GCF_008692095.1 of Etheostoma spectabile. Classification (NCBI taxonomy): domain Eukaryota; kingdom Metazoa; phylum Chordata; class Actinopteri; order Perciformes; family Percidae; genus Etheostoma; species Etheostoma spectabile. Next base: position 407,471 of record NW_022605585.1, on the reverse strand, counting down.
CCAGGTCACTAAAATCATATTGACAGAAACAAGTACAGTGATGTGTCTTTTGGATGTTATCATACTGAGGAGATGTCGGAGCTCTGAGTAACGGTTCCCTGAAAAAAGCAGCCCCCGGTAGACAATAACGTTATTTTCAGATCATTAAAAAGTCCCCAAATTCACCAATACGGGTTATTAAATTGCTCTTTTGTCGTAACACCTGTTGTTGCAATTTATCAGTCTGATATTTCCGAACCTATCTCCACAGCGCTGTGTCACCTGGCGAGCCCGAGCGGTTAAAGCAGCGGCTGTAAAACAGTGGAACGGTTTCATTTCCTACAGACTCTTCACAATAAAAGATTTTAAAGATTATTTTTTAGGCCTTCGTTGACAGGACAGCTGAAGAAACGAAAGGAGAGAGAGGGAAGGAGACAGAGAGAGAGAGAGAGAGAGAGAGAGAGAGAGAGAGAGAGAGAGAGAGAGAGAGAGAGAGGGGCAATGACATGCAGCAGAGGACTAAATACAACAAACCACATTCCAGCCGATCACTGACAAGATGGTTGGGGGAGGGGTGTGGGTTAGGGCAACACTTGTTGGTTTTATAATTATAATTCAAAACAACTTTTTAACACAATGTGGCGCCCCCCCCCCCTGCACTAACTCCGAGGAAATAAACCCTGTCTGAATGCTGAATGGAGCGTAAGGTTGTGATTTAATGTTCCCTGTGGACACTTACGTTGGTGTGTAGAAGAAGGACATACTGTATTGATGGTCATCTGTAAGAGCCATTTTGGCAAAACTTTCTATATCAGAACTACGACAAAAGAACGTTGAAAAAAGTGACAAATGTTGAAAACAAAAGTACATAAATGCTGGAAAAAAATCAAAAAAAAATCAACAAAACATTATTTTTTAAACGCTGAAAAAGTGACCAACAAAATCAGAAAAATTAACAAAAACAAACATCAAAAAATTGGAAAAAAGCAACAAACAAAATTGTTAAAACTTCACTAAAACAAAATTTTCAAAAACGGCAAAAAAGTGAGAAGAAAATTTGAATAAAATTGACAAAAACATCTAGAAAAGTGTAGAAAAAGATCAACAAAACGTTGACATTTCAACCCAGAAA
>NW_022605585.1:406223-406350 GCF_008692095.1 Etheostoma spectabile | reverse complement strand
TGCAGGTCGACGGGAAGACAACACAAGGGTTAAGTTTGTATTTTTCTACATTTTATTTATCACAACTTTAATATATTTTGATGTTCTGCTGTGACAATAAAACAAATTATTATCATATTATTTTAGT
>NW_022605585.1:406096-406213 GCF_008692095.1 Etheostoma spectabile | reverse complement strand
ATATAACTACAAATAACTAATGTTATGGAAATCTTTATGTTTTGTAACGCGTTTCTGGTTTTTTTAAATATACACTACCGGTCAAAAGTTTGGGGTCACTTAGAAATTTCCATTGCA
>NW_022605585.1:405978-406086 GCF_008692095.1 Etheostoma spectabile | reverse complement strand
GACAGAATACCAGCTGAGATCAGTTGCATTGTTTTTTTTAACCCGGTCAGCAGTAATCAGATTACATTATGTTCTTACATAATTGCAAAAGGATTCTCCAGTGTTTTC
>NW_022605585.1:405875-405968 GCF_008692095.1 Etheostoma spectabile | reverse complement strand
TTAGTTTTTTTTAAATGATATCAGATTAGTAAACAGAATGTGCCTCTGGAACATCGGATAAATGGTTGCTGATAATGGGCAATGTAGATGTTG
>NW_022605585.1:402284-405865 GCF_008692095.1 Etheostoma spectabile | reverse complement strand
CAGCCCCCCCCCACTCAGATCAGCTGGTTTTATGTCTATAATGGAGTGGCACGGAAATTTGTAAGTGACCCCAAACTTTTGACCGGTAGTGTATATTGGCCCGGATATCGGCATATCGGATTTTTAAATAACCAAATATTCGCATCGGTCGGGATCTACTTTAAAAACAAGGATGACCAGATGAACAGGTCCAGCTCCGGCTGCAGATTAAGAGAATTACTGGTCCCTCCTCTTCGCCCTTTAACTCTCTGCTGCTTCTTTCCCTCCTTATGGTCGGCTCTTTCTCTTCTCATCACCCCCCCCCCCCCCCCCCCATCCTCCTTAACCCTTCCTTCTCCTCTCCCTCCCCCCGTCTTACGTAAGAGGATCTATTAGTGAAGGCCCTTCTGACACAGAACAGGGTTCATATGGAGATCACATGGTTCAATAATGTTTATGTTGTTTTAATCAACCCTTGTATGGTATTTGGGTCAAATTGACCCATTTCAGTATACATTTTTTCTACCTGAAATCAACGGCCTTTCCTTATTTCCTGTGATAAACATGTATTCCTGATTCAATTCAGAACATTATTCTGAATATGACACTTGGGTTTTTTTTCCATTGTGGATTTTTAACATGAATTATAACCTTATTGCAAAAAATGAACCCCACTTCCATGTTTAATTGTGTGCTAGTAGAGACTGATGCATTCCCTAAACATAGATGTTATCTCAGCTGTTTGAAATTGAGATAAAGACAATATTTGTTAATGGATTATAAAGTAAAATTTTATTTCAGAATTGTTTTTAAAACCTCAAATAAGTCACGGGTCAATTTGACCCGAGGGACACGAGAGGGTCCCGAAAGTGAAGACAACACCAGGATTAAACCAAGTAACCCGTTGACTTGTGCAAAATCTTTTTGGTAGAAAAGAAAGTCTAAATAAAGAGGAACAATACAGTGTCGGCAGTGATTTAACAACAACCTTGGTACTGAAAAACCTTTTAATCCCATGTTTCAAATGTTTAGAACACATCATTTAATTCACCACAATTATTTTAGGAACTACGCATGACATATATTCACATTTTTTAAAATTATAATAACCCAATTATTTACCCATCAACCATGAACCCAAACAGCTAACCTTAAGAGGCATTCATACTTGGACGGTAACGTTGGGGTTGAAGGACTTGCTCAAGGGCACCTCACTTTCCCCACCTAGATTTTATCCAGTTGGTCTGGGGATTGAACCGACAACCTCTCGCTCACAAGCTCACTTCTCTAAATATGTTGGTCTGTAGAAGAAGGACATACTGCATTGATGGTCATCTGTAAGAGCCATTTTGGTAAAACTTTCTATATCAGAACTATGACAAAAGAACGTTGAAAAAAGTGACAAATGTTGAAAACAAAACTACAAAAACGCAGAAAAAAAAAAATCAACAAAACATTTTTTTTTTTAAACGCTGAAAAAGTGACCAACAAAATCAAAAAAAGTGACAAAAAAACATCAAAAAATTGGAAAAAACAACACTTTTTTTTTTTTAACTTCACTAAAACAACATTTTAAAATACGTCAAAAAGTGAGAAAAAAATTGGAATAAAATTGACAAAAACATCTAGAACAGTGTAGAAAAAGATCAACAAAACGTTGACATTTCAACCCAGAAAAACACAAAGTTGCAGGTCGACGGGAAGACAACACAAGGGTTAAGTTTGTATTTTTATGCATTTTATTTATCACAACTTTAATATATTTTGTTTCTGTCTCCCCCCATGAGGAAATCTAAGCAATGACAACAACAACACTGTCGGCGCATCCAGATGATACAAGCCTTCCGTGATCCCGCACCGTCCCCCCCACCCCTCCTCCATTCAGTTGCTAATAACCAAGGAGGACAAGGGGGATTTAAAAAAAACAAAAACATGATGGATTCTTCAGAAGAGGTCATTATCTTCACCGGATGCCACAATCTCCTGAACATCGTCATACTGAGAACTACAGAGAGAGTTGCGTGGAGCTGAGAGTCTTAATTAGCTTTGGAGCAACTCATTTGGCAACGGCTTGAATATAACGGACATTTATTAAAATCAAAAAGTTACACACTGAAGCTTTAAAGTTGTGAAATTGTATTGTTGCTGTGGTGTTGTCTTCATGTTGTGGTTTTTGCTGTCAAAGTGTTGTTATTGTAGTGAGCAAGTTTTAATACTGTAACATTTGAGTGTTATCCTTTGCGGTTGTGATAGTGATTTTATTCTCCAGTGTTAGATTTCCCTTTTGACAGAGATGTTATCCTCTGCTTCCTGCTCAGGGACTACAGATGACAATTATATTATAGCTAAGGCTGGTACTGATAAAGAGCTATGCATTCAAATAAATAAATAAATAAATAAATAAGAATTTTGCAAAATCTCCCGTACCCCCTGCGTTTCTCCTTGCTTTTTGATGTTGCCTTTCCTTAAATGCTGATGTTCATTTCTTTAATGTTTAATTTCATACGATGAATTTTGTTGAGGAAAAGGACTAAGTATAAAGGTTGTGTAAAACAGAGAAACAGAGACTCGAAGGGTAGCACTTTAAAGAAAAATTGTGAATGTGTAGTGTCGAAAGATCTGAAAATCGCGCAAAGACGGACGTTGGGTAGCCACGAAAGGCAGCGCTAGATCGGCTTAATTAATGTGAAGAAGAATCCAAGAGGACGAAAGGTAACGTCTCTAAAAATAGAGTCGTGAAGGGTAGAGACACTGAGGGGGATCACCAAAGGAGCACTAACATGGACTAATTAGGGTGAAGGTGGTCTCAAGTGGGTTAGGGTTAGCGGGTTAGGGGGTTAGGGTTAGGGTAGAAACGTAGTGCCCTGGATGGGCGCTGCGAGGGGCACGGGCACAAGGGGACCACCGGTGTGAATAAAACACTTAAAACCTCCTTAAAAAAACCTGGTTTGGTTCTAAACAGCTGTTTAAAAGAAGGCCAAATGCTCAGAGCAGGGCCAAAGGACCACAGGACAGGAATAAGAAATGACAGGACCGACAGGCGTGGACCATAAAACTTAAATAAAAATTTCTCCAGTGGTTAAAGGTCTCCATCCCTCCTGCTCCGCTCCTCTCCCCGAGACCGAACCATAATTATAATAAATAAAATTACAATAATTAAAATATATATATATATATATGTATATATATATATATACCACATGTACAATAGAAAACAGGGGGGGGGTTTAAGATAAACCCAATACTTACATTAAATAATATATAGAAAGAGAGTAGAGTTATGTTCATAATAAATGCCCGGTTCCAGTCCTAAAAGATTCTATTAAAATTATTAAACTATCATTTTTTGACATAAATTACTTTTGAACCCAATTTTTTAAAAGACAAAATACTGTTTGAATTACTTGCCCCTAAGGATAAAAAGTACACATACCATTAAAATTAGTAAATAAGTGCTTTTGTAAAAAAAAGTGCTATAAAGAAAATAAAGTTAGGGTTACGGTTTTATCTGTCTTAATGTTTTCATTTTTAACTGTTTATACTTGTGTTTTATCTTTTTTTTTTAAACTGATTTTGAGTAAAGCACTTTGAATTGCCTTGTT
>NW_022605585.1:400920-402274 GCF_008692095.1 Etheostoma spectabile | reverse complement strand
GCTCTACAAATAAAGCTGCCTTGCCTCTAAAGTAGAGGACTACATTGGGATTGGGAACACAAATATCAAAATAGACAGCGGGTCTCGGCAATCTACTGAGAGTACTATAGTAGCATATTTATAGCAATCAAGATAAACGTAAAAATTGGCCGGAATACACCTTTAAGTCGGGCGTGTCTGGAAGGGTTGAAGAGTTAAGCACCTGCATGCGTGCCAACACTGACGCACTGACCCAGTCTGAACTGTGTGATGTCTAATCTCACTTCATTATGACCCAGCCGCCACTCTCACTCCATCTTTTAACTCGCTTCAGTCAGAATTTCCTTTATTTATAGGTATGAGGACGCATACGGGGAATTTCGCTTTGGATCGTATTGCTCAAAATGCGCTTACAGATACAAAAACAATATATACACCCTAATATATACACCCTAATATATACTCACTTATAGATACTCACTGATATATACACCCTAATATATACTCACTAATATAGACTCACTAATATATACACCCTAATATATTCTCACTAATATATACTCACTAATATACACTCACTAATATATACACCCTAATATAGACTCACTAATATATACACCCTAATATATACTCACTAATATACCACTAATTACCAACCCATATATATACTCACAATATAGAACTCACTAATATTACACCCTAATATACTCCTAATATATACTCCACTAATATATATCACCCTAATATATACTCACTAATATATACTCACTAATATATGCTCACTAATATACACCCTAATATATACTCACTAATATATACTCACTACTATATACACCCTAATATATACACCCTAATATATCACTCCACTATATAGACTCACTAATATATACACCCTAATATATACTCACTAAGATATACCACTATATATCACCCTATACATACCCCTACTATAGACTCACTAATATCTACACCCTAATATATATTCACTAATATATACTCACTAATATACACCCAATATAACTCACTAATATATACTCCACTAAAATATACACCCTACATATATACTCACTAATATATACTCACATATATACTCACTAATATATCCACCCTATATTACACCCTATATATACTCACTAATTATACACCCTAATATATACTCACTAATTATACACCCATATATCCTCACTAATTATACACCCTAATATATACTCACTAATCTATACACACCTAATATATATCACCCTATATAACTTCACTATATATACACCCTAATATATAAACAACACCTAATATAGACTCCACTACTATATACACCCTAATCTATACTCACTAATATAATACCCCTAATATAGATCTCACTACATATCTACACCCC
>NW_022605585.1:389122-397510 GCF_008692095.1 Etheostoma spectabile | reverse complement strand
ATACACCCTAAATATACTCACTAATATCTACTCATAATTCTATACCCCCTACTATATCAACCAATATATACTCACTTATAACCTAATAACACCCTAATATATACTCCACTAAACTATACTCAGTAATTCATATACTCACTAATATATACACCCTAATATATACTCACTAATATATACTCCTACATTTTTTCCAATGCTAACACCACTAAAATGACATGCACAGCACAATTATTTAAACTGACACACAGAGAGCAAAACTTCCTCTCAAGTCTCAGAAAGTAACACATTTCTGCCTTTACACACATTTGCATTAAAATGGCACTTTTTAAATGCACTGAACACAGTTTCCTGCAAGACACAACAATCTGACATAAAGTCACATGTTTGCCATTTCAAAACACTGCCATTTAAAATGACACTACATGAGCTAAATGACTAATTACATGTGCCACCTTGCCAAACACCCATTGGTTAATTGTAAACACTCCAATCAGGATGTTAGCACTATGAAAAGAATAATATTTAGGCTGCATTGTCCAAGCCCTATATATTTCTTTATTTTGTTTTTTCTAAAGGACTGAGAGACGACACCATGGTGGAGGAACATTGTTTCCCAGTATACTGGGTAACACCATATTGACAAATTTGTATGTGTTTTCAGGGAGTACTGGAAATGGATGCACATGCAATCCCACATGAGTTTATCTTTATAGATGAGGCTTTGTTCAACCTAGCAAAGAGCAGAAGAAGGGGGAGAAACGTCATTGGCCACAGAGCCATCATAGATGTTCCTGGCCAACGTGGTGGGAACATCACAGTGTGCTCTGCCATCTCCAGTATGCATGTTGTCCTCCACTGTCATGTCAACCTTGGACCATACAACACAGCACATATTCTCACATTTCTGGACGACTTCACAACATTCTCACACTACCAGAGCATATGATATGCAGACCATCAAGGAAACCGGTACGTTTGTAGTATGGGACAACGTGAGCGTTCATCGTGCAGCCGCTGTACAAAATGGTTCGCTGACACCACCATTTCTCGTGCGATACCTCCCACCATTCTCACCATGTCTGAACCTCAAAGAAGAGTTCTTTTCGGCATGGCGGGGTGGAAGGTATTACGACCCGCGGCCCTTTGTGCGCGTGCCTCTTGTGCAGGCTATGGAAGAGGCATGTGATGAGATGGATGTGGGTGCAATAGGGATGGATAAGGCACTCAAGGTGCTCCCCCTCGATGTCTGTGGGGGGGCATATTGTCTGTGTGGAGATGTGTGGACGAACCGGCTGTGCGGCAAATGGAAAAAACTGTAATTATTTTTCTTGCTTCTTTTTTTTACTGTGATATATTTTGTCTGAAATTTTCTTTTTCAGTTTACTGTTTTTTGTAAGAATATTTTTGTTCAGTCCCATGTAAATATATCTGCAATTTGTTGCACTGACTTGTTCACTGTAGTGAAATATAAAATAATGTTTTACCAGCATGTGTGTGTATCTGCAAATATTTCTGTGCATGTGAACAATCTAAAACATATTTTAGTATTATGGCAAGGCATAGTAAAGATGAGGGTGCTTTTCATTATGCCCAACAGTGTGTAGTTGGTTAGGCAAAAATCTGGTAATGTGAATGAAGTGTGTGGCATTTCATGCAAAAGTTTGATTTTGATAATGCTATGTGTAGTTTTGGTTGCAGTGCTTCATTTTGCAGGATATATGAGGTGTTTTGCAGTTTGGGTGTGTGGTTTTGTGAATTGTGTTATGTATTTTGATAAAACCAGACTAGTTTGCAAAATTGTGTGTTAGCAATAGGAAAAAACTGTATTATGGAGCAGGAACTGGTTCACACTGCATCACAAGCACTTTCACTTTTGGTACTTTGGTAGTAAATTAGGGCGATAAATCTGTCAATTTTTTTTACATGAATGGATGAGTTGTTTGATCAATAAAATGTCAGAAAATGGTAAAAAAAAATTGGATCAGTTCTGGAATCAGAAGTTTGAAGTTTTACAAAGTAAAACATGTCTTTTTCAAGCACTTTAGGCCTTTATTTATTTAGGACAGCTGAAGACATGAAAGGCGGGGGGGGGGTGACATGCAGCAGAAGGGCCGCAGGTCAGAGTCGAACCTGTGACTGCTGCGTCGAGTAAACCTCCATATATGGGCATCTTGAATGCCGGACTTTTACTCGTAACAGAGTATTTCTATACTTGAGTAAATTACTTTAATAAAAGATCGAGTACTTCTTCCACCACTGGCTGTTTTGCGTTTATTACCTTTACATATATAGTGTGTTGGGTGTGTGTTGCCGTGTGTTTTTGATTGTTGTTTTTGTGGTTGTTGTGTGTGTGTGTTGTTGTGTGTTTGTGTTGTTTTTTCTGTGTGTTGTGTTTTCTGTGTGTTTGTGTTGGTTGTTGTGTGTGTTGTTGTGTGTGTTGTTGTTTGGGTTGTGTGTGTGTTGTTGTGTGGTGTGTTTTGTGATTTGTGTGTGTGTTTGTGGTGTGGTGTGTGTTGTGTGTTGTGTGTGTGGTGGTGGTCGTGTTGTGTGTGTGGTGTTGTGGTTGTGTGTGTGGTGTTGTGTGTGTGTGTGTGTGTTGTGGTGTGGTGTGGTGTATGTGTGTGTTATGTGTGTTTTGTTGTGTGTGTGTGGTGTATGTGTGTGTCCGTGTGTTGTATGTGTGTTTGTGTGTGTGTGTGGTGTGTGTGTGTGTTGTGTGTGTGTTGTGTGGTGGTGTCTTTTTTTGTGGGTGTGTGTGTGTGTTGTGGTGTGTACTAGTGTGTGCTTGTGTCTGTGGTGTGTGTGTGTGTGTGTGTGTGTGTGTGTGTAGGTGGTATGTGGTGTTATGTGTGTGTGGTGTGTGGTGGTGTGTGCGTGGTTGTATTGTTTTTGTTGGGTGTGTGTGGTGTCGTCATGTTTTGTTTGTTGTGTGTTGTGCAGGTTTAGCTACATTTGTGGGGACCAAAACTGTGAATACAGTATACTTAGGGACCTGACAGCTTTGTGGGACAAAATGCTGGTCCCCATAACGTTAAAGGGTCTTTTTGAGGAAAGACTGGTTTTAGGAGTAGGTTAGAGTTAGGTTGGTTAGGGTGGGGGTGGGGGTTAGGATAGGCTTAGGTTTGATGGTTAAGGTTAGGGTAAGGGTGGGGAATGCATTATGTCAATGACTGGCCCACAAAGATAGCCAGACACGACTGTGTGAACGTGTGTGTGTGTGCGGGTGTGTGTGTGTGTGTGTGTGTGTGTGGTGTGGGTGTACGTATATGTATGTGCGTGTGTGTGTGTGTGTGTGTGTGTGTGTGTGTGTGTGTGTTGAGTGTGTGTGTGTGTGCCTACTGCAGAATGAGGAACGAAGTAGTCCACAGGTTTGCCTCTCTGGTAGATGAAGTGCTGCGGCGAGCGCTTGTCGTTCTCGTTGAACTTGAGCTCCTGGATGACGTCAGGGTGTCGCAGGATCCTCAGCAGGACTTTCTCTGTGACCTGGAACGGGCTGAACAGGTTCACCTCTGGGGGACCAAACCACAAACGTCAATCTTTATTTTAAAAAGCCAAATACTTTGCATTTTAAAGGCAAAAATACCAGCGGTGAAAGAAGCATTCAGATCCTTTATTTGAGTAAAAGTACTAAGACCACACTGTAAAAAATACTCTGTTACAAGTCAAAGTCCTGCATTGTTACTCAAGTAAAAGTACTAATACCACACTGTAAAAAATACTCTGTTACAAGTCAAAGTCCTGCATTGTTACTCAAGTAAAAGTACTAATACCACACTGTAAAAAATACTCTGTTACAAGTCAAAGTCCTGCATTGTTACTTAAGTAAAAGTACTAAGACCACACTGTAAAAAATACTCTGCTACAAGTCAAAGTCCTGCATTGTTACTCAAGTAAAAGTACTAATACCACACTGTAAAAAATACTCTGTTACAAGTCAAAGTCCTGCATTGTTACTGAAGTAAAAGTACTAATACCACACTGTAAAAAATACTCTGTTACAAGTCAAAGTCCTGCATTGTTACTTAAGTAAAAGTACTAAGACCACACTGTAAAAAATACTCTGCTACAAGTCAAAGTCCTGCATTGATACTTAAGTAAAAGTACTAAGACCACACTGTAAAAAATACTCTGCTACAAGTCAAAGTCCTGCATTGTTACTTAAGTAAAAGTACTAAGACCACACTGTAAAAAATACTCTGCTACAAGTCAAAGTCCTGCATTGTTACTCAAGTAAAAGTACTAATACCACACTGTAAAAAATACTCTGTTACAAGTCAAAGTCCTGCATTGTTACTCAAGTAAAAGTACTAATACCACACTGTAAAAAATACTCTGTTACAAGTCAAAGTCCTGCATTGTTACTTAAGTAAAAGTACTAAGACCACACTGTAAAAAATACTCTGCTACAAGTCAAAGTCCTGCATTGTTACTTAAGTAAAAGTACTAAGACCACACTGTAAAAAATACTCTGCTACAAGTCAAAGTCCTGCATTGTTACTTAAGTAAAAGTACTAAGACCACACTGTAAAAAATACTCTGCTACAAGTCAAAGTCCTGCATTGTTACTTAAGTAAAAGTATATCACTTTGATTTCCTATTGGAATAAACCTAATGTTGCAATGAAACCACAAAGGTGAATGACTATTTAGGCCATATATGCACACCAAGGTCCCTGTGTCTCTGCCCCCCCCCCCCCCCTAGTGACCCAGCTGTTAATCTGTGTGACTGCTGAACGACGCTGGGAGATTAGCCGCCGCAGCCCCCTCTGAGCTCACCTGTTGCCAGGAAACGATGAGCGGCCAGCATGAGCTGAGGAGAGATCTTCACTTTACTGTCTGCGTTGTTCTTGAAGGCCGAGAAGTCGGGCTTGTTTTTATTGGGGTCCACCTTTTTCCTGTTTCTGTTGTCAGCTGTGGAGGGGAGGGGGGAAGTAGATGGAGATGGACAAAAGAGATAAAAGCGGGGAAAAAAAAATGAAAAAAGTAGTTTCTCATCACCGCTGTCACACCAAATGCATGCTTTTGGGGGTAAATTTTGGGTCTTTGTAAATTATAGAGCGGGGTCTAGACCTACTCTACATGTAAAGTGTCCTGAAAACTTCTGCTATGATTTGACACTATAAATAAAATAGTAAATAAAAAAGTGTGTGTGTGGATGCCATGCTGGAGGAGTTCAAAAAAGGTGTAGGGGTGTGTGTGTGTGTGTGTGTGTGTGTGTGTGTGTGTGTGTGTGTGTGTGTGTGGTGTGTGTGTGTGGTGTGTGTGTGTGTGGTGTGTGTGTGTATTTCTTTGGGTTAAACATGGGTGTGGGTGAGATCTCCACTTTTAAGCAAAATTAAACTTTTGCATATCAAACTCATTTTCTGCATTCTGATGAATGTTCTGAAACAACTTGTGCCTTTTCTGCATTAGGAAAATTGTGTGGTGTGTGTGTGTGTGTGTGTGTGTGTGTGTGTGTGTGTGTGTGTGTGTGTGTGTGTGTGTGACATCTGCATCTGTGCCGCGGCCGGCGGCTGCTGACTCACTGTAGAGGTCGGACTCGTCCAGGATCTCGGACTTGATGATCTCCTCGATGACGTCCTCCAGCGTGACCAATCCAGCACCCGTAGAAAGGGTCGCCCTCCCCCTCGTGTTCACCTTCTGGACGATGGCCAGGTGGGATTTACCTGGAGAGGAGCGCAGGGAGGAGAGAGAGAGAGAGAGAGAGAGGAGAGAGAGAGAGAGAGAGAGAGAGGATAGAGAGAGAGAGAGAGAGAGAGAGAGAGAGAGAGAGAGAGATCAGCTGTTGGGTTACAACCAGGATGCATAAGTGCACTGCTGAAACTTAAGAATTTTATATCCCCAAGAAAAGAACTGTCAGGAAAGTAGGGCAGCGTCAAAGTTTTACTGAAGCTGCTGCCTCCCAAACTTCAGCTTCAAACACATTCGGCTACGGTGAAAACATCCTTTGTTGTTTTTCTATTTCGGAGCTGCAGTGACGCTGCTCTTCAGTGGATTTATCCTGCCGACTGCCGGGAGGACAGATCGGTGCCTTAATATAGCCCCAGACTGCACTAAGAGCATTGCAGAGAAAAGAGCTGGAAGAACAGCCAACATAGAGATAAAGAGGAGAGGGGGGAGAGAGAGAGAGAGAGACAGAAGGCTGAGAAGAAAGAGAAACAGATTAATCCTCTCATTAAAAAACATAAGAACGTTGTGGCTTGCCCACATTGGCTGCAGGTCTGCAGCTCTGTGTGCTAACAAACAGACATCAGAGAGCAGAGAGTTACATAACGGCTCCAGTTCGCTGCCATGACGGGCGGCTGACAGCAAGGTAGAGTTGTGATATTTAAAAATAGAGGATCTGCTGCAAAAAAAGAGGACAACAAACATGTCGACCGCACAAAGGTCCAAAAAAGAAGCGCAGAATGTAAAATATATGCATTCTAGCTCAGAGACTGGAGGCTTGACTTGGACTCTCGCTCAGAGACTTGAGATGAGACTTGGACTCTAGCTCAGAGACTGGAGGCTTGACTTGGACTTTAGCTCAGAGACTTGAGATGAGACTTGGACTCTAGCACAGAGACTGGAGACGTGACTTGGACTCTAGCACAGAGACTTGAGACGTGACTTGGACTCTAGCGCAGAGACTTGAGATGAGACTTGGACTCTAGCCCAGAGACTTGAGATGAGACTTGGACTCTTGCTCAGAGACTTGAGACGTGACTTGGACTCTAGCTCAGAGACTTGAGATGAGACTTGGACTCTAGCTCAGAGACTTGAGATGTGACCTGGACTCTAGCTCAGAGACTTGAGATGTGACCTGGACTCTAGCCCAGAGACTTAAGATGTGACCTGGACTCTAGCGCAGAGACTTGAGATGAGACTTGGACTCTAGCCCAGAGACTTGAGACGTGACTTGGACTCTAGCCCAGAGACTTGAGATGAGACCTGGACTCTAGCGCAGAGACTTAAGATGAGACTTGGACTCTAGCTCGGAGACTTGAGATGAGACCTGGACTCTAGCGCAGAGACTTAAGATGTGACCTGGACTCTAGCTCAGAGACTGGAGATGTGACTTGGACTCTAGCTCAGAGACTTGGGACTTGGACTCTTGTATGTAGGTACGTGGAGACACAAACCACAGAACCATACATCACGCTTTACGAGCATCTCTGGTTCCTAATGACTCGCCCTTCAAAATAAAGGCGACATCAAATAAAACTAAAACAGCATTTTGTTTAACCCTTGTGTTGTCCTCCCATCAACCATGGTCACTTATTTTCAACATTATTTTTGCTTTTTCCAACATTTTTGCCACTTTTTCAATGTCATCGGTGCTTTTTTCAATGTTTTTTCCAAAGTTTTTGATATTTTTAACGTCGACATTTTCATCTTATTTTGACGGCCCTTTTTTTGTGACATTTTTTTTTAACTGAAAAGGGGTCAATGTGATCCAAGGACAACATTTTGTTTAAAAAAACGCTGCACATGAGCTGTTTTCTCCATGTTCTTGCGTTTTCCTACGTCGCAGTGTGCCGAGCTCTCAGCTCCACCGGACGAATCCCAACAAAGCTGAGCCGGAGACATCCTGCACGCTGACATCATCACGACCAAACACAGACCCAGGCCTGCTGCCGCTGTTTGTGTGCAGTCAGCGGCAGCCGCTGACATGATGACTCACGTCTCCATCATCATCATCATCATCATCATCATCATCATCATCATCATCATCATCATCATCATCATCATCATCATCCTTGCTGCTGCTCTGACAGCAGAACACACGGACCTCTAAACTCCCTCAGTCCCCCACAGGAAGGTCAGAGGACGCTGTCAAAACGCAGGACAGATTTTGCATTCTTTTATTTGTGCGATTCCCTTATCCCTTGTGTTGTCTCCCCGTCAATGTTTTTAACTTTTTCTCACGTTTTTGTCCCTTGACGTTTTCAACACTACGTAACCCTAACTCATTAACTTTAGTTTTACAGTTATTTTAGGAATTTATGGTCCATAAACCTCATTTATAGGAAATTATACCTAATGTTTGAGTTAGAAAAGCAGAAATTAGGAATTATTAAGACTAAAATTAAAGGAATGGATGTTGATTATAATCACAGACTGGAATATGTCAACTTTTACTCAATACTATTTCACTATTTCACTTTTTTCTCTCCAAATGCTATAAAATTGAATAAGACGCCCCAAAATTAATGAAAGTAGAGATGTGTACTTGGCAAAGAGCGTTGTGTGGAATCAATCATGTTATTTTGGGGAATTATAAAGAACATTGATATAGGACAACGGGTCAATTTGACCCAAGGACAACATGAGGGTTACTGTGCATAATTTAAGGACGCTTGGTTGGACAAAAACAAGACATGTGAAGACGCCACCTCGGGGTCTGTCT
>NW_022605585.1:376769-389112 GCF_008692095.1 Etheostoma spectabile | reverse complement strand
CTGTCTGTCGAATAGGGAACGACCGATCTCTTAGTGCCGAAGCCGATACCGATTTGTTTCCCATCAGCCTTAGCCGATGACCAATACAGGCTGACGATTTTCTTGAGCCGATATTTGGAGCCGATACTGCTTTTGCTCCTTCAATTTACATCAAAAAAATGTAAATCCTGCCACACTGGCTTTGTTTACGGAATCTGCTCTGCCATTTATTTAAAAAATATTAACCAAAAACACAGATCAGTGTCGCTTCTACACTCATCTTACTTTCACGTCACCCTAAGGACGTGTGCAATGTGCATCATATGGACGGGTGCACTGCATAGGGGTAACTGTACAAGGGTAAAAGGCTTTCATCAACATCTACAACACAGCCATGGTGATGCTTTGCTTGCTGACATATTATAAGACAGATATAATCAGGTCATCACTAAATGTCCTCTGTCAACACTAGAGTTGGGCGATTACCGTGACTAATTAAAAATGATGACATAAGACGGCGTCACCAATCTCTTCCTCTCATCCGTGTCTCCTATACAAGTGCAATGCATTTTTTTTAATGACGTACTGAAACTGATACCGTTGCTATTTTTAAAACCCTGCGGTACACCGTATTACCGCCCAACCCTTTGTCAACACATTTAAATAATTTAAGAAAACCATGAACCTGAAACGTAGCCATTGAAGTAAAGACTTAAAGCCACGGTGCTAGTGGTGGAGGGGCAGTTTACTCAATTTATAAAATTACAAAATTGAGTAAACTATTAAAGACAACATATGTTTTACAGACCACAAAGTCTTTAATCCTTGTGTTGTCTTCCCGTCAACCGTGAAACACTATTATCACTTTTTTACCGACAGTTCAAAGTTATTTGATATTTCTAATGTTGACATTTTCAGCGCTTATTTTGAAGGCCCATTTTTTGTGATAAAAAAAATCTGAAAACGGGTCAAATTTGACACAAGGACAACATGATGGTTAAAAAAAGTTTATTTTAATAATTTACTCCTATCACCTCTTGCCCAGTCAGAGTGTTTCTGCATCATCAGCGTTTTGCAATATTTGAGATGTGGAAGTAGACACCACGCTGTCACTGTCTGGGGCAAGATGTGTCAATGATGCATAGGAACGAAAACAATGAACCTTTTAATTATTTTTTTTAAAGCTATTTTTCTGGGCATTTTTGGCCAAAAAAGGGGAGAGAAAGAGGGGGGGGGGGGGACCCCTGCTCTACCAGCTGAGCTACCTGGGCGCCCTCTTTAACTAATTTTATGTAAGACAATACGTACATTAGGGCTGCACGATTATGGCCAAAATGATAATTACGATTACTTTGATTCATATTGAGATCACGATTAATTATTTGTTGATTTTAACCAAAACAAATTCTATTGTCACATAGGCTGCTTATAACTGCTGTTACATCCGTATCGTGGTACATTCCTCTTATGTTGAAGTTGTATGTTGTATGCCATGTGAAGATGCACCATTTTTGACACACAATGGTATTTAACCAGCTGTAAAGAAGCATGTCCGCAGCGTCCGAAGGTCGTTTCAGGATCATCTGCCTGTTGTGAGGGTGATGTGATGAGGCGGACGCGTGGTATCTTATGATAAAAGGTCCATTGGTTAAGTTTGGCTCTTTCTTCTAAAAATTACTCTGTACGTCTGTTTGGAAACGAGCCCTCTAAACTAAATCATTGACTGCCTCTCTGCTGATTTGAACAGCAGTGATAGTGTAGCTTATTTGTGGTGTATTATTAATAACAAAAGTGTTATAAATAGCCTCTAATGGACAGCTGATTATTTCTTCTGCAGTGTGTTTTTTCCTGAAAGCCTGGCGAAGACATCAGAAGCACTGATATACAAACTATTCAACTTCAGATTCATACGTTTTGTGTGTGTTTTTCCTGAAAACTAGAACATGTTTACATGCTTTAATGTTAAATAAAACACATTTTATCATACTGCCTCATACCCAGGCGCAGAACATACTCGGTGGTTGGCTTTAGGCTTTGCGGTGTGTTCAAGTGCAGCTTTTTGGCCAAGGCCCGGGCTATGTAAAGAGACGTGAGGCAGCGAGGAATAGAAGCCGAGAGTTTGGAAAACAATGGTTGAAACCAGAGCGTTCAGACTCACCAAAGATATCTTTTATATACTGTCTCATTATTTGAAGCCTTGGCCCCATTTAAAGGCTCTGGGACACCAACATGACGGCCAACCAGCAGCAGAAAAGGCCGTCGGGCTGATCACTCCGCTCCCCGAGGTCTAAAAAGTGCCTCTGAACACACCGAAGCGACGCCGACTTGAGCGCACGCTCTGCACGTGCGTGAGACGTAATACGTCTCCATGACGGCAGGCGGCGCTAATCTGTATTGTCGCCCAGAATGAGAAAACGAGAAATGACGGAACATTTCTCTAGAGCTTGTAAACACAGAGCACGCTGTCGTGTTGATAGTAGTCAAGAAGGATCGTCGTTGTCACTGTTGTCAAAATACGACGGCGAGTAATAAGAAGATACTGGTGTTGTCAGCTCCTGGTTTCTCGTGCACTGATTCGCTAGTCAAGGGCTCCACCAATCAGATTGGTCATTGACTCCAACTGCCCACTGGCCTATTCAACAAGTCAAATCGGCCAAAATGAACGCCGACAGCTCCTCTGACTGACGACAGCATTGAACACACCGAACAGACTCGAGTCCCAGACCTCGCCAGACTGTCTGACGGACGATAATCGGGTTGATGTGTCATTGTTACATTTTAGATATGACATAAAACACGTAAAAAAGCATAATAGGTCTTCTTTAAGAGCGTGTCTATATCCATTTATGGCAACCTGAGACAGTTCCAGGGTTTCCCTTTAGAAAAGTTGTTGTAGCCCGATGGCGAGTGGGTTTTCTCCACGAGAGCCCGGCTGGGGCCAGTTACAGACTCATGGCAGCTTTAATGGAAATAATAGTTAATAGAATAGTTTCTGTGATCAACACAATCACGGATGGAATCACGAAATTAAGATTTTAAACAAAGCTATGAGACAGATTCCATAGAGCCCTGCATTAAAGAGGAAATATGCAGGTTTTTTTTAGCTTAATGTACCTTAACTGAACAGCTTTGGAGTCATGTGAATGGTTATATGACTTCTTTTCGGGTTGAATGGGGGTCGTCTCACCCCCCTCCCCCCCCAGCGCCTGGAAGCGACAGGAAGTATTGCGTAATATCAGGTCTCGCAATGTAACGAACTGCTTCACGGCACTGCACACAAACAGGAACCAGGTAGCTATAAGAACGAGGTAGCTATAAGAACAAGGTAGCTATAAGAACGAGGTAGCTATAAGAACCAGGTAGCTATAAGAACGAGGTAGCTATAAGAACCAGGTAGCTATAAGAACAAGGTAGCTATAAGAACGAGGTAGCTATAAGAACGAGGTAGCTATAAGAACGAGGTAGCTATAAGAACGAGGTAGCTATAAGAACAAGGTAGCTATAAGAACCAGGTAGCTATAAGAACCAGGTAGCTATAAGAACAAGGTAGCTATAAGAACGAGGTAGCTATAAGAACGAGGTAGCTATAAGAACGAGGTAGCTATAAGACAAAGTGTAGATATAAGACGAGGTAGCTATAAACCAGGTAGCTATAAGAACCGGTAGCATAAAACAAGGTAGCTAGAACAGGTAGCTTAAGAACGAGGTAGCTATAAGAAGAACGAGGTAGATAAGAACAAGGTACTTAAGACAGGTAGCTATCAGAAACAGGTACTATAGACAAGGGCATAAGAACGGTAGCTATAGAAGAGAAACACGAGTAGCTATAAGAACAAGGTAGCTATAAGAACAAGGTAGCTATAAGAACAAGGTAGCTATAAGACCTGTCTCTATAAGAACAAGGTAGCTATAAGAACAAGGTAGCTATAAGAACAAGGTAGCTATAAGAACAAGGTAGCGGTGGAGTTTTTCAAACTAGCGTCATGGCTGAGCCGGCGAGACAGAAGCAGAAAGCTTGGAAAGCATTGTCGGAGGAACAGAGAAAAAAGAAACTGCAGGCTAACCGAGCGAAGAAGTAAGATACAAGTAAAAGTTATAGCTGCCAAATATCTATTCTGAAGCTATAGGAGGAGCTCTATAGAGAAACCTGTAAGCAAAAAGCAAGAAAACAGCGAAGAAATGGCCAAAACTGCATAGCGGCCCTTTAAGTTAGTGCTAAAAACTAACTGGAGATTTGAAAATAGGACTATGTAAGTTTCCAAGAGAGTGCCCAACTGTTACTGTAAAAAACAACTAAAAATTACTTGAATTCCCAGGGGCTGAGGCCTGCTGGGCCATCGGGGGGAAACTGAGATTTCTAACAGAACAGATGAATAAGCTCAGCTTCATACATCTGATGAAGACAATCCAGCTGCTGTGTTTAATTGGACGTTGGCTGCTTTACAAATGTGAAGAAAAGCATTTGATTTTTTGGAAACTGCACCGTCATCATCCGATTAAGCTTCAACTCTCCTGCAGCGCTCCGTTGTTATGACACCGGCTTCGTATTCAAGGTGTGGATATCAGCGCTGAGATTTCCAGCGTTAATCCCGTGCGCCTGAACGTGCACATTTTCATCCCATCAAACGCATGAACACAGCAGCTGATTTCAGAGATTAGATCTTCATGTCGTTGTGGACCGGGGATAAACCCTGCACCCGGACCAGATGAAACTCTGATGCAGCCAATCCATTACATTAAATAGCCTGGGCCGCAATCCATTAAATAGCCTGGGCCGCAACAAACGGCTCATTTCCTCCTCGACAATTAATCTGTTAGTTGTTTCTTCTATGAAATGTTATAAAACGGTGAAAAATGTCCAAGATGACGTCCCTTAAATGTCTCGTTTTGTCCACAACTCAAAGATATTCAGATGACCGTCACAGAGGAGAGAAGAAACTAGAAAATATTCACATTTAACAAGCAGACGTCAGAAAAAGGATTTAAAGGGAACCCTAACTCTCTAACAGCCATTTTTGGTATTTCCTATAACACAGACCTCCCGCACGCCCTGGCGTTTACGTCTCTCGTTTCACGATAACCTAATTCATTGTCATGATACAATGATGATTGGGAAAAAATATCCAACTTCTAAAATCGCCTAAATGGGCAAGTGGGTTGCTCTGTTTACTTGTCCCGGGCCATCGGGCAACCTTTATTGATGAACCCTGAAAGCTGACAGTGACCGATGACAACTTCCTGTTTCAGAACACGCGTCTCGCCAGGAGACAACGGGACGAAACGTGCTGATTGGTGGATGGTCGCTGCACCGAGCTTAAATAGGCTGCTATGTTCCAGTCGTCAATACATCTGATCAATACAGAGAGACTAATGGAGGGGGGGGGAGGGAGGGAGAGGGATAGAGGGAGGCAAAGATAGGTAGGGAGGGAAGGAAGGAAGGAAGGATAGAAGGAAGGAAGGATAGAGGTAGAGGTGGAATTGGTCCAACGGTCCGAACCACCTCTTTTGATCCGGGCCGTGGTCCGAGGCCTTGCTCACCTGCAATTTTGGTTCGGCCCAAACTGAAAAGTACGAAAGTCTTGATGAGGTCGGTGTGAAAACGGTATCGGTTGATTTATTTGAAGAGATTTCTTTCTATTTATTTCCGTATTTTGATGAGGGATTTTTCTTATAAATCTAATTATTAATTATTTTGTTATTAAAGATAAAAAACAACTTTAGTTGCATTTTTTTCTATGAAGACACATCGTTGTTTTACACCGTTTATAGAAATAAAGAAACATTCGTCTGAGAAAATTGCATCGTGAACCCTATCGAAACGGTAAACTGAATATCTTTTGAGTTGTGGACAAAACAAGACATTTGAGGACATTTGAGGGCGTCATCTTGGACATTTGGGGGACACTGATCCACATTTTATAGACCAAACTTATCAATTAATCAAGACATTGATCGTTCACACACGGACGGACGGACGGACACACACAGACACACATGGATGGACACACACACACACACACAAACACACACACACACAGACAGACAAACACGGACGGACGGACGCACACACACACACACACAAACAAAAACGACCTGACACACACGGAACGGACGGCACACCCCACACAGCCACACCCACACACCGCGCGAAAGACAGACAAAGCACGGACAGACACACACACACACACACAGACACACACACCCCCCCCACCTTTCTTGAACTCCTCCAGCATGGCGTCCAGCTTGGTGTCGTGGAACACGAAGTGCACCGGGTGGTTGTAGAACTTGGTGATGGTCTTCAGGGTGGTGCAGTCGTCCGGGTCCACGAAGGCCAGGTCCTTCACGTACAGGATGTCCACGATGTTGGAGCGCTCGTCGTCGTACACGGGGATGCGCGTGTAGCCGCTCTCCATGATCTCAGACATGGTGTTGAAGTCGAGCACGGCGTCGGCCTGGATCATGAAGCAGTGGTCGGTGGGCGTCATCACGTCCTCCACCGTCTTGTTCCGCAGCTCCAGGGCGCCCTGGATCATGTTCAGCTCCTCCTTCACCAGGTCGTTGTAGGGCTCCGTCACCTGCAGGGTGGATGGAGGCAGGGAAGCTGTTTAATAACACTAATCACAATAATAATAATAATAACATATTATAGGTGTAGGAGCCACATTATGTTGTTTATAATATATATATGTTGTCACGGCTCTGGAATGCCCTCCCAGAGACCCTAAGGGCCCCACAGACTGTGGAGACCTTTAAGAAGGGCCTAAAGACACTACTATTTCAAAAGGCCTTTTAAACAGTCATTGTTTTAATTTTAGTTTTATGGTGTTTTATTATTGCTTGTCAATTGTTATCGTACTCTGGAAACTGTTTTTAACTCCCTATTAATTGTAGCACTTTGAGATTTCTTTTTGAAATGTAAAGGGCATTATAAATAAAACGTATTATTATTATTATGTTTATGGTCTTATTTAATAAATAAATAATTGCGATTAACAATTTAATTTGGAGAGTGGGTTGTCTTTCATATTTTTTGAGAGGGATAAATCTACCTTTTCTAAATATTAAGGGGGG
This sequence comes from Etheostoma spectabile, assembly GCF_008692095.1. NCBI lineage: Eukaryota > Metazoa > Chordata > Actinopteri > Perciformes > Percidae > Etheostoma > Etheostoma spectabile. The sequence goes on along the minus strand of NW_022605585.1, from coordinate 382,062 downwards.
GGGGGGGCATATCATCCCCTGCATCCCCCCAAAATCTAAACCTATGAATGAGCAAATTGAATGAGTCCAAATTTAACTTTTTTGTCCACCAGCCTTTAAAAGCCATTTAGCAGCCATCCAATAGATACACATGGATTAATGGCTGGTGAGTGAAGCTAACAGGAGCATCAGTAGGTCAGTCAGTATGGAGTTGGGTTGGGAACCAGAGGGTTGCTGGTTCAAGTCCCCATCCAGCCCAGAATATGCTGGTGGACCAGTAGCTGTCACACGTTAACACTAAGGTGCTCCTGAGCAAGGCACCCAACCCACAAGTGATTGGGGTTCCTATCCAGTATAGGTACTGAGCGCATGAGTAATCCAACAGTGATTTTTAATAAGAAGGCTACAATATTATTATTAATACTTAATTGACTTTACCACCATTCGGCTGCTAATGACTACGGTTCACTACTACTTATTTGATTTTATTATTTATTTCCTTTTCTCTTAATATCAGAGGGACAGAGGATAGACAGGAATTGTGGGAGAGAGAGATGAGGGACGGGGTCCTCGGGATTCGAACCCGCGCCGTTGCAGAGGCCTCAGCCTCCATGGGGCGCACGCGCTTCCTGGGTGAGCTAGAGGTTAATAGCTAGTTATCGCACCACTGACCTTCAGCATCCCCACCAGCTTCTCCCGGTTGTACACGATCCCGATCTCCTCGCCCAGCATGAAGTCCAGCAGCTTGCTGACGGGGAAGGACACCGGGAACGTGAGGAACATGAAGAACTTCGTCACCAGGATGGTGTCGGCTCCCACGGCGAGTCCGTGGCGCGAGCACAGCGCCTGGGGCACGATCTCCCCGAAAATCACAATCCCCACGGTGGAAGCCACCACGGCCCCCAAACCGGACCCGGTGAGGTCGTCGAGCAGGATGGTGAGCGTGGTGTTCACCAGGACGTTGCCTAGCAGCAGAGAACAGAGAAGATAGTTCCCCTTGCTGCGGATGGGTTCGATCTTTCGGGCGTACTTCTTCTCCTTCTCGGTGCCGCAGCTCTGCACGATGCGCAGCTCCATGGGGTCCAGCGCCATCAGCCCGAGGTTCAGCCCGCTGAACATGCCAGAGAGCACGAGCAGGCAGGCGATGAGGATGGCCTGGAGCCAGATGGGCAGCAGGGACTTCTTCTCCTCCAGCACCAGCAGCCTGCCATCGCTGTCCCCCAGCAGCACCCACCTGCTCCCGTCCGCGCTCCGCGTGCACAGGGCGTACTCCTTCTTCGGCTCGCTCTTGCGGAGCGGCTTAACGTGAACCGTGAGTAGCCCCGACGTGCCTCGACTTGTGACGTTCATGAAGGTCCCGACGCTGATGTCCTTCGTGAAATCAACACAAGTCCTGTCCGGCGCCTCCATCATGCCGCTGCCGCTCCCCCTCGCCGCCGCCACCGCGTCCTCTTCCTCCCCTTCGCCGCCGTCCGTCAGCTCCGTGAAGCGGATTTGCGTCCAGGCGCCCGAGTGGAGCTGCACCCCGTAAAACCGGAGCTGCACGGAGCTCTCCTCAGTCACCTGGATGACACCATCGTCATTGGTGCCGGACGGCTTGTCGCTCCTCTCCAGCCGCATGCCGAGCACCTGGCTGCCGCCCCCGCCGCCCCCGGACGCCGCCGTCGTCTCCGTGCGGCCGCCGACCGCGCTCCACAGGAAGATGATGACAGTGAGAGTGTAACCCTGCTGCCCGCTCCATTCTGTCGCCATGTTTGTTTCACTGCTCGGTGACCCGGGCTGACGTCATTTACTCATGTCCAAGATGCTCCGCCCCCCCCCCACCGCTTCCCCTACACACACACACACACAAACACACGTTAACACCGCCTACCGGGACAGCGACAGGTAGAGCTATTAAACAACCCCCCTTCTCGCTCTCTCTCTCCTCGTCTCTCTCTCATGCCCTCTCTCTCTCTCTCTCTCTCTCTCTCTCTCTCTCTCTCTCTCTCTCTCTCTCTCTAATTTACTTATTTAGAGTCCTTTCTGAAGAATAATAGAATTTCTTTTGCAAAATGTCAAATTTTTAGGTCCAAGTTAAAGACATTTTTTAGGAGCTCTTCTGATGCAGCTGCTTCTCTCGGGATCTTGATATCTCTCTCTCTATTTCTCTCTCTATTTCTCTTTCTTTTCTCGTCTTTTCTCAGTCCCAAAATCCCTTTTTCTTATCTCTGTTTTCTCCTTTTTTCAGTCACTGTAAAGCAGCAACCTCCCCTCTCTCTCTCTCTCTCTCTCTCTCTCTCCCTCCCTCCCTCCCTCCTCTCTGTCTCTCACACAAACAGTGTACAATCTGTTGTTTTGATGCTCTATTTATGCAGCAGGTAAACATCCCCAAATTTGGCACCTTCCCTCCCTCCTTTTCCCTCCCTCCTCTTCCTTCCCTCCTCCCTTGGCCTCTGAGTTTCGGGGCAATGCGGCACACAGCTGCTGCTGCTGCTGCTTTTTGTATAAGTGCAGTTAGGTAAGGCACATGGCCTCTTGTGCACCCCTCTCCCCCCCCCCCCCCCCCCCCCCCTCTCACACACGCGCACTTCTCTCCCCCACCCCTCCCCTCCCCTCCTCCTCCTGCACCATCCCGCATCCCTCTGGCACCAAGCCCGGCCTGCTGGATGGAGGCAGGGAAGCTGTCTGTTTAATAACACTAATCACAATAATAATAATAATAATAACATGTAATCTGTATGCATATTTTACTGCATCAATTATCTAACATGATTCATGTTTTTTTTTAGGGTTACTTTTCCTTTTTTCTAGCTTCATTCACTTTATGTTAAAACCAAAACATCTGGTTTTCCTTTGCATGTCTTTTTTTATTCACTGTCTCTTAAATGCATCATTGTTGTGCTAAATGAATCAAAAGTATGGTTATTAATAACAAATTAACAATAAGTGTTTGAATTAAATCAGGGTTGCTCAAATACACACACTCCCCTTTTTCAAGTGTTTTTCCATCAAATCCCCACAACAAAATTTCATTTTTCTCTTTTTAATCATTCTTAACCGTCTTAATTAGGTCCTAATATTTAGTTATGTAACACAACATAAAGCATTGTCTCCCCCAGCGCCACCTGGTGGCCAACTGCTGCTAAGAAATCAGGAAGTAATTCTTATTTATTGGTATTGTGAGTTAATAAGACAATAGATGATAATTTAAATGTTCCACATCCACTCCTCACGCTCTCTTTATATCTGATGATTTTATTTAATAAATCATTTTGTGCAAGAACTCAGTAGCCGACATTTAAACTGTACATGTCAACTAATATTCTTATTTATACTTAGATATCGTCTCTTTACACTTAACCCTCGTGTTGTCTTCCCGTCGAAATTGAAGATCATCACATTTGTTGACACTTTTTCTCAATGTTTTTAACTTTTTCTTATGTTATGTTGTCTTCACATTTTCTTTATGGTTTGTCCCTTTATTCACTTTGACGCTTTTTTTCAATGTTTGTCACATTTTTGGCATTTTCAACACTACGTAACTCTAACTTATTAACTTTAGTTTTACAGTTATTTTTGAAATTTATGGTCTATAAACCTCATTTATAGGAAATTATACCTAATGTTTGAGTTAGAAAAGCAGAAATCAGGAATTATTGAGACTAAAATGAAAGGAATGGATGTTGATGATAATCACAGACTGGAATATGTCAACTTTTACTCAATACTATTTCAACAACACTTCCATTTGTTTTACAATGCTATAAAATAGAATAAGACCCAAAATTAATGAAAGTAGAGATGTGTCCTTGGCAAAGAGCGTTGGAATCAATCATGTTATTTTGGGGAATTATAAAGAACAATGATATAGGACAACAGGACAATTTGACCCATATTCAGAGTTTTTTTTTTTATATCCGAAATACAGGCATTTTCAAATCGGGGTGAAAATGGTTGGAAACACACAAGCACATTGAGAGAAAAAAATCAAAAATACAATAACTTCAACAAAAACGTTGAGATAAGGGGCAAAATGTTTTTCATGGTCAAAGGGAAGACAACACACGGGTTAAACATCCCATTTGTCAGCGCTATTATTAATATTTACACTATTATATACTGTAGTATGCATATTTTTTCACATAGTTCTTATTTCTACATATTGTTAACTTAAGTATAATGCACCTTCCGCCTCCCATCGTGACAGTTAGAGCCACACCACACACCACACACACACACACACACACACACACACCCACACACACACACACCACACCCACACACACACACACACACACACACACCACACACACACACACACACACCACCAACACACACACACCTCTGATTCTGCCACTCCACTCCCCGGCCGGCCACTTTATTAGAAACACCTTTACAGTTTGATGAATATTAAAAGTACTTTACAAACTAAATGTAACTAAAGATTTTGCATTAATTAAAGGGACTATATCTAACTTTGTAATGTTTCTGAACCTGTGTTATTATGTTCCATCTGATGACCATAACAACGTAATAATAATCACCTGTAATTTCCTTGTTGTTATGGTTTTGAGTAAAGTTTTTATCTGTTGTCTGTTTTTATTGTTTTTGGCATATTCTGTTTTAGAAGGTTTTTCCCGGTTATTTATTATGCTTTTATCTTGTGTTGTTATCTGTAGTTGTGCAGCACTTCGGGGCAGTAGTGACCGTTTGTGATTGTGCTATAGGAGCAAACTTTTACCTTGACCTTGACCTTTGACCTGTAGGCCTAACAGCAAACTTCCAGGGAAAAGGCCGGGAGACGGCGCTACCGTAACTACTGCGGTTCACTGACCTCAGAGCTCGGACGCTGACGCTGGGAACGACGTCACACCCGAGCTGAACACGTTCCAGTTACCAGTCGGATTTGAATTGTTTTCATTAGCTCTAGCCAGATTAGCCTTTGTTAGCATTTAGCAACAACAAAAATCGATTCAAGCTCTACCGATTCAAAACGGATTCATAGAATTCCAATTTCTTTTTTTGTTTTGTATTGGCGTGTGTTATGGTTTGGGGTTTTTTGTGTTGGGTTTGTTTTCCTGTTTTTGCCTCCCTGTGGATGTCTCAGGGTTTTCCCTCAGTCCCGTGTGCCTGATCGGTCTCCTGTTCCCGGTGAGCGTCTGTCTGCTCCGTTCCTGTGTTATTTTGTAGTACGGTTTCCTGTCTTGTCTGATCCTGTCTAGCTTTACTTTTGCCTGTCTGATTGTCCAGCCCCACCCTAATGTGATTCACCTGATGTCTCACCTGTTCTCCATTACCTCGTTGCCTCTTGTATTTAACCCCTGTGTTTTCT
>NW_022605585.1:374823-376759 GCF_008692095.1 Etheostoma spectabile | reverse complement strand
TGTCAGATCCTTCCAGTTCTTTTGACTAGGCGGCATGTTCCTGTAAGCGTGTTCAGCTTCCCTGTGCGTGTATTTCCAGTTTTTTACTTTAGTCTTCCCCGGACCTGCTTTTGGATCGCTTCCTTTTGAGCCTTTGGATTTCTTGTGTTTGGGCTTTTCATGTTTTTTGGACGTCACCTATTCCCGTCACCTATTGTTTTTGGACTGTTCAAATAAACCCGATTTATACCTTCCCTTGCCTGCCTCCCTATTCTCTGCATTTGGGTCCTCCATTTTGCTGTACCGTAACAGGCGTGTATACTATCACATTTACATACTGAGAATAGTTTTTGTAATTGAATTGAATTGTGCACCCTTATTAGCAACGCATTACGCTGTTTTTTTGTGCATCCAAACAGCGTAGATAGAAGATGGACAGCGCTGTCTGCACGACTGATTTAGTGAGACACAAGTAACACAGAAGAGCTAATAACTGTTTGTTCCTACAGCTTTCAGAGCTGGGTCGATCTGGAATCTTGCCCCTTATAAGGTCATGAGGGCATTGAACTTGCGGCCACTGCGCCACAAACTGAGCCTCCGTACATGGGGCGCATAGCTCAACCAGGTGAGCTACCCAGGCGCCCCAATAATCCTTAACTTGTTAAAGTCAACCTTAATTGTAACAATTCAGTTTTATTTTATTGATAGTATCAAATCATAACAAGAGTTATCTCCAGACCTTTACAGACGGAGCAGGTCAAGACCACACTCTATAATTTACAAAAATTCCAGTAATTTCCCGGTAGGTGGTGTCTGATGGGGCCGGTTGGGGGGGGGGGGGTGTAGAAAGAATGACATCCAATTAAAGAATATGCACAGTGACTAGATATAGAAGTTTTAGTAGTTTCACCGGACGTAGCAGGGCACAGCGCGGGCGTTAGGTTGGTGTAGTAGGGCACGCATGGTGTTATTAAGGTGTAGCAGGGCACTTGGCAGAGCGTACCGATTAGCCGGTGTAGCAGGTGTACATGGTTAGCCGGATGTGGCAGGGCAACGGCAGAGCGTATCAGGTGTGGCAGTACTTAATCAGGCACTGCATAGCGTTATGGGTGTAGCAGGACGTGGCACGGGTGTAGCAGCCAAGCAGGCACTGCAGGGCGTTATAGGGTTTAGCATACCGTAGCAGGGGGAGCAGCCGTAGCAGGATGTACAGACCGTAGCAGTTGTAGCAGACCGTATCGGGTGTAGCAAACTGTAAGCATGATGTAGCAGGGTGTGCAGGGCGTAGGCAGGGGTGGCAGGGTGCAGCAGACGTAGAAGGATGTACAGTGTGTGGCAGGGCGGAGCAGGGCTGAGCCAGACCGGAGAGGACCACAGCGACAGCTACCCCCAGGATTTAATGCCACTCTAAGAAAACCGCTGTGCAAAAAAACACAAGACTCCGGAAATAAGCCCTAGAAGGTTAAACGTTATCTTTTTGAAACAAGTTTTTCCTTGCTTTCTTGATCATTCTTGGTCGTTGAATTGTCACAATTGTAAAAATCTTGACACAGTCACATGGATACGAGCGACACACAACCCCCCCCCCCCTTTGATTGAAAACATTGATCCAGGTGTCACGATTAGTGAAAGCTCCTGATGGATGTGGGTTCTGGATCAGTCTCCTGGGCTGCGTGGTCTCTGTTCTGGATCAGTCCCTCCTGGGCTGCGTGGACTCTGTTCTGGATCAGTCTCCTGGGCTGCGTGGACTCTGTCCGTCTGGAGGAGGAAGAACCTCCACCTTGTAGCTCACCCTCTTGGACTGCAGGATGCTGTAGCTGTTGTCAAAACACAGCACGTCTGCACACAGTGAAGAACACGACGGTTAAAGGGACTTTATGGAACTTTTTAACGTTTCTGAAGCTCATTTTTCACACAATTATCTTTTTTTTTTTTAACCCTTGTGTTGTCTTCCCGT
>NW_022605585.1:374664-374813 GCF_008692095.1 Etheostoma spectabile | reverse complement strand
CTTGTCCTTCCAGGTCAAAATTGAAAATAAATATTTTTGATCCAACGTTTTTGTCTCTTTATCTGATTTATTTGTCACTTTTTCCATGCTATTGGTGCTTTTTTTTTCTTAAACCTGAGCTGGTTTAATAACAGGTTTTACACTTATTC
>NW_022605585.1:374556-374654 GCF_008692095.1 Etheostoma spectabile | reverse complement strand
TGGTCAACAAACCTCATTTGTATCAAATTATACATAGGTTTCTAGTTAAAAAGGCAGAAATTAGGAATTATTTTGACTAACAGTTAAGATCAGAGGAT
>NW_022605585.1:373186-374546 GCF_008692095.1 Etheostoma spectabile | reverse complement strand
TCTCAGACGGGTAGATGTCAAAGTTTAGTCCGGATGCTGGTTTGAAACCATTAAAAAAAAGAATTCAAATGCTATAAGATTCAATAAAACAGCCAAAAGATTCAATGAAAGTAAATCATTAATTTTACCTGAAGAACGTTGTTATTTATGTGCGATTTGGTTGAAAGAAATCCATATTTCCGATATTAAACACTTTGAAACGGGTCAATTTGACCCAAGGACAACACAAGGGTTAAAAATGTTTTTTTGGGGCATTTTTAGGCTTTTATTTGACAGGACAGATGAAGACATGAAAGGAGAAAGAGAGAGAGGAATGACATGGGCGCCCGCTCTACCAACTGAGCCACCCGGGCGCCCTCAACAACGATCTTAAATGACCCGAAACAGCCATCGAACAGGGAAAACAACTCTATTATTATGAAGTTTTTAGTAAATCACCTGCCTGGTCCACTATGGAGTTTGAATGAGCTTTCACCCCCCCCCCAACCAACCGGACTACACGCCAAAACACTCCGGGGTCTGGTGAAAACGGACCAGACTAATCTCTGGTGCTAGCCTGCAATTTCAACCTTGCCCATTGTTTATTTATTATTTACTTATTGTGAGCAAACATCGCTGTTTGTCAGTGTGACATTGTCATCTCCCTCTTGTCAGGTTCGCCCTCTCTCTTCCCGTAATCTTTGTAATTTTTCATAGATAAAACCTTCCTGCATAATTTAATAAGGAGGTTCACCAGCACTGTGTTTTACATAGAGTTTGTACTGATTAGCTGCAGAAAACAAAAGTTAGTAGTCATTGCAGTCAGGATTTTACAGCACTTTCAAAATAAGAGGAGAATAAGCAGGAGCATTTCAAATGCCATGGGGGGGGGCAAAACAAAGGGAGAACGGGCCAAACTTGGCCCGCGGGCCCCAAATTGGGCAGCCTTGGACTAGCTGCTCATTGTTCGCCTTCTAAAATATTAACCAAACAAGAAAAGAAAAGATGCAAAACTAAATGAACAATACGACAGGACATATAGGTGTGAAAGCACCTCGACCATCCGCAAGAAAGACTCCCCAAAATGTCAAGAAGTCAAACCTCCTTTTGATATTATTCATAGATAAATCCTATGGTCACTTACTTTTGCTCTATCATTTAATTACATGTTATTCTATTTAATTTCACATCACTTCTTCACTGACATTGCAATATTTTTTGTGCTATGACCACCTAACTTTACTTGACAATCTCTTTCCACTTTACATTCATTCAGTACTTTTTGCACATTGTCTGGTGTCTGTTGGTTTGTTTGTTGTTCTTTACTGTAGAAAAATATTGCTGTATTCATTCATTCATTCATTCATTCGTATTTATTATA
>NW_022605585.1:372099-373176 GCF_008692095.1 Etheostoma spectabile | reverse complement strand
AAAGTTAGAAAAAGTAACATTACATTACAACATAAAAACGGACCTGACTCAGTTTAAAAACTGGTTTTCAGCAGGTTCCTGTTCTGCAGAAACGTAAAACCTGGGTCCAGCACGTCGGGACAGACGTTACTACAAGACGTAAACAAGGGAACTTCCCCATTGTGGGATGAATAGAGTATTATCTAATCTAATCCAATGCTTCGGTGTGCGGGGACTCACAGACTCCGGGCTCGGTGCAGGTGAGACAGCTGTCTTCAGGGACCAGGTGTGCGTTGTAGCGTTCGCTGGGCAGGACCTGCAGCATCTCCGCCACTTCCTGTCTGCCGCCATCTTTGGTCCGTCTGTACACCCCAAACCCGATGTCTGCTCCGTCACTGGCAAACTGCCACCTGAGAGGAAACACAGCGCGTTACAGCTGCAAAGATAATATATGTAATTGATCAGTTTGCAACTTATTCATCTCCAACTATTTTAATAATCAATAAATCAGTTTAAGTCATTTTTGAATGAAAAAATTCTCTGATTCCAGCTCCTTAAATGTGAATATTTTCTAGTTTCTTCCCTCCTCTGTGACAGTAAACTGAACATCTTTGAGTTGTGGACAAAACGAGACACTTGAGGACATGTCTTGGACTTTTTGGGGAACACTGATCCACATTTTCAACATTGACACAAAAGGAGAGAATAAGGAACAAGAGAGGAGAAACAAACGAAAGGAGAAGAAGAAACGGGAGGAGAGGAAATAACAAAGAGACAAGAAGGAGAAAGGAAACGAGGAAACGAGGCGAGAGGAGATGAGTGGACATAAAAGAGAAAAACAACATCAATCTAAAGCATGTTTTCAGATAAAACAGAAAGAAAAAGAACAGAGAATAAAGGTTAAATGTGTTTCAACAGAATCTGTAGGAATCTTAATAATACAAAAAAATTCATTACATTTATATAGGCTAGCACTTTATCATAGACACTCAAAGCGCTTCAGAGTGGGGGGGGGGCTACTTTCTAACACCATCGATGTGTAGCACCCACCCAGGTGATGCACGGCAGCCTCCACACATCATCAGCTTGGTAGAGAGG
>NW_022605585.1:362652-372089 GCF_008692095.1 Etheostoma spectabile | reverse complement strand
AAACACATTTTTAGTGGTGGGGGAAACCGGAGAAAGCCCCCGCAGACAGGTGGAGAACATGCGAACTCCACACAGGAAGGCCCAGGACCACCAGGGTTTGAACCCAGTACCTTCTTGCCTAAGGCCCCCCCGGTGCTAACACTCGGGCCACCCTGCCGCCTAACGTTGCTCAGGGTACTTTCTTTCAGGAAGACCTAACTTTTAATCAGTGTCCTCCTAAATCAGCTGTTTTCCTAATAAATGGACTTTTTTGCTGTGTATAACAGTCGCATATCTGCAGCTAGTCTCTCCCGATTTAAATGTGGCTCAGCGTAAATTCTTTCAGGAAGACCTCATTTAGTCAAGGCTCCTTTCCTAAATGGAATCAGCTGTTGGAGGCGTTCACCTTCCTGCTCAACCAATCAGGATCATACACAAATTACAAGGGCCAATCACCGAGTCACACCGGTCCGGAGACTCCTTCGGTCCGGTCTTCGGGCTCCACCACCGGTGTCTAGACTCCATCGGGGGGAGCTGATGGTTCTCTACCTCTATGTATAGATGTACGAGATATTTGTATAGTGATGGAGTCTAATCGGCAAAGACTTTGTACATTTTATTGAGCTGTACAATAAACCTAATTTGCATGTCTGCCAAACATGTCTCTCCTGATTGAATTAAAAGTACGTCATGTGATGAGGGGGAACCTAATTCAGGTATAGATTAGTCTTCACTTCTTTTGGACTCCCTCCAAATTGTTTAGAATTGGTCTGAAAGACATCAAATTGTATGAAATGTAAGCCAGGGGACGGCCAGTTACATCATGTCCTATGATGAACTCCAGGAACGCTGGACATACACTCACCGGCCACTTTATTAGGTACACCTGTCCAACTGCTCGTTAACACTTAATTTCTAAGCAGCCAATCACATGGCGGCAACTCAGTGCATTTAGGCATGTAGACATGGTCAAGAGAATCTCCTGCAGTTCAAACCGAGCATCAGAATGGATCCATCCTGCCTTGTATCAACGGTTCAGGCTGGTGGTGGTGGTGTCATGGTGTGGGGAATATTTTCTTGGCACTCTTTGGGCCCCTTGGTACCAATTGAGCATCGTTGCAACGCCACAGCCTACCTGAGTATTGTTGCTGACCATGTCCATCCCTTTATGACCATAATGTACCCAACTTCTGATGGCTACTTTCGCAGGATAATGCGCCATGTCATAAAGCTGGAATCATCACGACTGGTTTCTTGAACATGACAATGAGTTGGCTGTACTCAAATGGCCTCCACAGTCCCAATCTCAATCAATAGAGCATCTTGGGATGTGGTGGAACGGGAGATTCGCATCATGGATGTGCAGCCGACAATCTCGGCAACTGTGTGATGCCATCATGTCAATATGGACCAAACTCCCTGAGGAATGCTTCCAGCACCTTGTTGAATCTATGCCACGAAGAATTGAGGCAGTTCTGAAGGCAAAAGGGGGTCCAACCCGTTACCAGCATGGGGTACCTAATAAAGTGGCCGGTGAGTGTAGATATACGATAACCTCTGTCAGATTGCAGCCCACGACTGTTGTGTGTTCATGTAGTGAGTTGTATGTTGTTAACCCTTGTGTTGTCTTCCCGTCAGAATTGAAAATCAACCCTTTTTTTAAGCTTTAAATCAACGTTTTAAAGTTTTTCTTACATTTTTGTCCCTTTTTTCAACACTTTTGATGCTTTGTTTTCAATGTTTGTCACTCTTTTTTACATTTAACAATATACGTAACACTAACTTATTAACTTTAGTTTTACAGTAATTTATGGTCACTAAACCTCATTTATAGGAAATTGTACCTTATGTTTGAGTTAGAAAAGCAGAAATTTGGAATTATTTAGACTAAAATTAAAGGAATGGACCCACACACACACACCCACACCACACACACACACAACACACCAACACGGACTGCCACTCCACCCCCGGCCGCACTTATAGAAACACCTTGACAGTTGAGAAATTAAAAGTACGACAAACTAAATGAACTAAGATTTGCATTAATTAAAGGGACTATATCTAACTTTAATGTTCTGAACCTGTGTTATAGTTCCATCTGATGACCATAACAACGTAATATAACACTGTAATCCTGGTGTAGGGTAGTAAGTTTTACGGCGGGATTGTGGCATATTCGTTAAGAAGGTGTCCCGGTTTAGTGTATGAGCTTTACGTGGGGGTTACGGTAGTTGGGCGCATCTGTCGGGGCAGTAGTGGACCGGTTGGTGACTTGTGCTATAGAGCAAACTTTTACCTTGACCTGACCTTTGACCTAGTGCCTAACAGCAAACTTCCAGGAAAAGGCCGGGAGACGGCGCTACCGTAACTACTGCGGTTCACTGACCTCAGAGCTCGGACGCGACTCTGGGGACTTCCAAACCCGACTGAACAACGTTCCAGTTTACCAGTCGGATTTGAATTGTTTTCATTAGTCGAGGCCAGATTAGCCTTTGTTACATTTAGCACACAAAAATGATTCAAGCTCTACCGATTCAAAACGGATTCATAGAAATTCCAATTTTCTTTTTTGTTTTGTATTGGCGTGTGTTATGGTTTGGGGTTTTTTGTGTTGGTTTGTTTTCCTGTTTTGCCTCCCTGTGGATGTCTCAGGGTTTTCCCTCAGTCGCGTGTGCCTGATCGGTCTCCTGTTCCCGGTTGAGCGTCTGTCTGCTCCGTTCCTGTGTATTTTGTAGTACGGTTTCCTGTCTTGTCTGATCTGTCTAGCTTTACTTTTGTCCGTCTGATTGTCCAGCCCACCCAATGGATTCACCTGATGTCTCACCTGTTCTCCATTACCCTCGTTGCCTCTTGTATTTAACCCCTGTGTTTTTCTTGTCCTTGTTGTCAGATCCTTCCAGTTCTTTTGACTAGGCGGCAATGTTCCTGTAAGCGTGTTCAGCTTACCTGTGCGTGTATTTCCCAGTTTTTACTTAGTCTTCCCCCGGACACTGCTTTTGGATCGCTTCCTTTTGAGCCTTTGTTTTCTTGGTGTTGGGCTTTTCATGTTTTGGGACGTCACCTTCCCGCACCTATTGTTTTTGACTGTTCAAATAAACCCGATTTATACCTTCCCTTCCTGCCTCCCTATTCTCTGCATTTGGGGTCCTCCATTTTGCTGTACCGTAACAGCGTGTATACTATCACATTTACATACTGAGATAGTTTTGTTAATTGAATTGAATTGTGCACCCTTTAGAACGCATTACGCTGTTTTTTTGTGCATCCAAACAGCGTAGATAGAAGATGGACACGCGTGTCTGACGACTGATTTAGTGAGACACAAGTCACACAGAAGAGCTAATCTAACTGTTTGTTCCTACAGCTTTCAGAGCTGGGTCGATCTGGAATCTTGCCCCTTATAGGTCTGAGGGCATTGAACTGGCGGCCACTGCGCCACAACCTGAGCCTCCGTACATGGGCGCATAGTCACCAGGTGAGCTACCCAGGGCCCCAATAATCCTTAACTTGTTAAAGGTCACTTAATTGTAAACAATTCATTTTATTTATTGATAGTATCAAATCATAACAAGAGTTATCTCAGACCTTTACAGACGGAGCAGTGTCAAGACACACTCTATATTACAAAAATTCCAGTAATTTCCCGGTAGGTGGGTCCTTGATGGTCCGGTGGGGGGGGGGGGGTGTAGAAAGAACAGTCACAATAAAGATAATGACAGTGACAGATATAGAAGTTTTAGTAGTTCACGGCGTAGCATGGCACAGCAGGGCGTTATTAGGTTTGTAGTAGGGCACGGCATGGTGTTATAAGGTGTAGCAGGGCACTGCAGAGCGTAGCAGCGATGTAGCGGTGTAGCAGGGTGTAGCAGGGTGTAGCAGGATGTGGCAGGGCACGGCAGAGCGTATCAGGGTGTGGCAGGACTTAACAGGCACTGCAAGCGTTATGGGTGTAGCAGGACGTGGAGGGTGTGCAGCCAAGACAGGGCATGCAGGGCGTTTATAGGGTAGCAACCGTAGCAGGGGAGCAGACCGTAGCAGGATGTAGCAGACCGTAGCAGGGTGTAGCAGACCGTAGCAGGGTGTAGCAAACTGTAGCAGGATGTAGCAGGGTGTAGCAGGGCGTAGCAGGGTGTGGCAGGGTGCAGCAGACCGTAGCAGGATGTAGCAGGGTGTGGCAGGGCGGAGCAGGGCGGAGCAGGACGCGGAGCAGGACCACAGCGACAGCTACAACCAGGATTTAGATGCCACTCTAAGGAAAACCGCTGTGCAAAAAAACACAAGGACTCCGGGGAATAAGCTCCTCAGAGGTTAACGTTATCTGGTTTGAAACAAGTTTTTCTTGATATTCTTGATCTTCTTTGTCGTCTGAATTGTCACAAATTGTAAATCTTGACACATCACATGGATTAACTAGCGACAACAACCCCCCCCCCCCTTTGATGTGAAAACATTGATCCAGGTGTCACTGATTAGTGAAAGTCTGATGGATCTGGGTTCTGGATCAGTCTCCTGGGCTGCGTGGACTCTGTTCTGGATCAGTCTCCTGGGCTGCTTGGACTCTGTTCTGGATCAGTCTCCTGGGCTGCGTGGACTCTGTCCGTCTGGAGGAGGAAGAACCTCCACCTTGTAGCTCACCCTCTTGGACTGCAGGATGCTGTAGCTGTTGTCAAAACACAGCACGTCTGCACACAGTGAAGAACACGACGGTTAAAGGGACTTTATGGAACTTTTTAACGTTTCTGAAGCTCATTTTTCACACAATTATCTTTTTTTTTTTTAACCCTTGTGTTGTCTTCCCGTTAACCATGAACTTGTCCTTCCAGGTCAAAATTGAAAATAAATATTTTTGATCCAACGTTTTTGTCTCTTTATCTGATTTATTTGTCACTTTTTCCATGCTATTGGTGCTTTTTTTTTCTTAAACCTGAGCTGGTTTAATAACAGGTTTTACACTTATTCTTGGAATTCATGGTCAACAAACCTCATTTGTATCAAATTATACATAGGTTTCTAGTTAAAAAGGCAGAAATTAGGAATTATTTTGACTAACAGTTAAGATCAGAGGATGTTGAGTGGATCTCAGACGGGTAGATGTCAAAGTTTAGTCCGGATGCTGGTTTGAAACCATTAAAAAAAAGAATTCAAATGCTATAAGATTCAATAAAACAGCCAAAAGATTCAATGAAAGTAAATCATTAATTTTACTGAAGAACGTTTTTATGTGCGATTTGGTTGAAAGAAATCCATATTCGATATTAAACACTTTGAAACGGGTCAATTTGACCCAGGACAACACAAGGGTTAAAAATGTTTTTTTGGGGCATTTTTAGGCTTTTATTTGACAGGACAGATGAAGACATGAAAGGAGAAGAGAGAGAGGAATGACATGGGCGCCCGCTCTACCAACTGAGCCACCGGCGCCCTCAACAACGATCTTAAATGACCGAAACAGCCATCGAACAGGGAAAACAACTCTATTATTATGAAGTTTTAGTAAATCACCTGCCTGGTCCACTATGGAGTTGAATGAGCTTCACCCCCCCCCCAACCAACCGGACTACACGCCAAAACACTCCGGGGTCTGGTGAAAACGGACCAGACAATCTCTGGTGCTAGCCTGCAATTTCAACCTTGCCCATTGTTATTATTATTTCTTATTGTGAGCAAACAATCGCTGTTGTCAGTGTGACATTGTCATCTCCCTCTGTCAGGTTCGCCCTCTCTCTTCCCGTAATCTTTGTAATTTTTCATAGATAAAACCTTCCTGCATAATTTAATAAGGAGTTCACCAGCACTGTGTTTACATAGAGTTTGTACTGATTAGCTGCAGAAAACAAAAGTTAGTAGTCATTGCAGTCAGGATTTTACAGCACTTTCAAAATAAGAGGAGAATAAGCAGGAGCATTCAAATGCCATGGGGGGGGCAAAACAAAGGGAGAACGGGCCAAACTTGGCCCGCGGGCCCCAAATTGGGCAGCCTTGGACTAGCTGCTCATTGTTCCTTCTAAAATATTAACCAAACAAGAAAAGAAAAGATGCAAAACTAAATGAACAATACGACAGGACATATAGGTGTGAAAGCACCTCGACCATCCGCAAGAAAGACTCCCCAAAATGTCAAGAAGTCAAACCTCCTTTTGATATTATTCATAGATAAATCCTATGGTCACTTACTTTTGCTCTATCATTTAATTACATGTTATTCTATTATTTCACATCACTTCTCATGACATTGCATATTTTTTGTGCTATGACCCCTAACTTTACTTGACAATCTCTTTCCACTTTACATTCATTCAGTACTTTTGCACATTGTCTGGTGTCTGTTGGTTTTTTGTTGTTCTTTACTGTAGAAAAATATTGCTGTATTCATTCATTCATTCATTCATTCGTATTTATTATACAGGAAAGTTAGAAAAAGTAACATTACATTAACACATAAAAACGGACCTGACTCAGTTTAAAAACTGGTTTTCAGCAGGTTCCGTTCTGCAGAAACGTAAAACCTGGGTCCAGCACGTCGGGACAGACGTTACTACAAGACGTAAACAAGGGAACTTCCCCATTGTGGGTGAATAGAGTATTATCTAATCTAATCCAATGCTTCGGTGTGCGGGGACTCACAGACTCCGGGCTCGGTGCAGGTGAGACAGCTGTCTTCAGGGACCAGGTGTGCGTTGTAGCGTTCGCTGGGCAGGACCTGCAGCATCTCCGCCACTTCCTGTCTGCCGCCATCTTTGGTCCTCTGTACACCCCAAACCCGATGTCTGCTCCGTCACTGGCAAACTGCCACCTGAGAGGAAACACAGCGCGTTACAGCTGCAAAGAAATTATGTAATTGATCAGTTTGCAACTTATTCATCTCCACTATTTTAATAATCAATAAATCAGTTAAGTCATTTTTGAATGAAAAATTCTCTGATTCCAGCTCCTTAAATGTGATATTTTCTAGTTTCTCCCTCCTCTGTGACAGTAAACTGAACATCTTTGAGTTGTCAAAACGAGACACTTGAGGACATGTCTTGGACTTTTGGGGAACACTGATCCACATTTTCAACATTGACCACAAAAGGAGAATAAGGAACAAGAGAGGAGAAAACAAAACGAAAGAGAAGAAGAAACGGGAGGAGAGGAAATAACAAAGAGCAGAAGGAGAAGGAAACGAGGAAACGAGGCGAGAGGAGATGAGTGGACATAAAAGAAAAAACAACATCAATCTAAGCATGTTTTCAGATAAAACAGAAAGAAAAAGAACAGAGAATAAAGGTTAAATGTGTTTCAACAGAATCTGTAGGAATCTTAATAATACAAAAAAATTCATTACATTTTATAGGCTAGCACTTTACATAGACCCAAAGCGCTTCAGAGTGGGGGGGGCTACTTTCTAACACCATCGATGTGTAGCCCCACCCAGGTGATGCACGGCAGCCTCCACCACATCATCAGCTTGGTAGAGAGGGGGGGGGGGGGAAACACATTTTAGTGGTGGGGGAAACCGGAGAAAGCCCCCGCAGACAGGTGGAGACATGCGAACTCCACACAGGAAGGCCCAGGACCACCAGGGTTTGAACCCTACCTTCTTGCCTAAGGCCCCCCGGTGCTAACACTCGGGCCACCCTGCCGCCTAACGTTGCTCAGGGTACTTTCTTTCAGGAAGACCTAACTTTATCAGTGTCCTCCTAATCAGCTGTTTTCCTAATAAATGGACTTTTTTGCTGTGTATAACAGTCGCATATCTGCAGCTAGTCTCTCCCGATTTAAAGTGGCTCAGCGTAAATTCTTTCAGGAAGACCTCATTTAGTCAAGGCTCCTTTCCTAAATGGAATCAGCTGTTGGAGGCGTTCACCTTCCTGCTCAACCAATCAGGATCATACACAATTACAAGGGCCAATCACCGAGTCACACCGGTCCGGAACTCCTTCGGTCCGGTTCGGGCTCCACCACCGGTGTCTAGCTCCATCGGGGGGAGCTATGGTTCTCTACCTCTATGTATAGATGTACGAGTATTTGTATAGTGATGGGTCTAATCGGCAAACTTTGTACATTTTATTGAGCTGTACAATAAACCTAATTTGCATGTCTGCCAAACATGTCTCTCCTATTAATTAAAAGTACGTCATGTGATGAGGGGGAACCTAATTCAGGTATAGATTGTCTTCACTTCTTTTGGACTCCCTCCAAATTGTTTAGAATGGTCTGAAAGACATCAACATTGTATGAAATGTAAGCCAGGGGACGCCATTACATCATGTCTATGATGAACTCCAGGAACGCTGGACATACACTCACCGGCCCTTTATTAGGTACACCTGTCCAACTGCTCGTTAACACTTAATTTCTAAGCAGCCAATCACATGGCGGCACTCAGTGCATTTAGGCATGTAGACATGGTCAAGAGAATCTCCTGCAGTTCAAACGAGCATCAGAATGGATCCATCCTGCCTGTATCAACGGTTCAGGCTGGTGGTGGTGGTGTCATGGTGGGGAATATTTTCTTGGCACTCTTTGGGCCCTTGGTACCAATTGAGCATCGTTTGCAACGCACAAGCCTACCTGAGTATTGTTGCTGACCATGTCCATCCCTTTATGACCATAATGTACCCAACTTCTGATGGCTACTTTCAGCAGGATAATGCGCCATGTCATAAAGCTGGAATCATCACGATGGTTTCTTGAACATGACAATGAGTTGGCTGTACTCAAATGGCCTCCACAGTCCCAATCTCATCAATAGAGCATCTTGGGATGTGGTGGAACGGGAGATTCGCATCATGGATGTGCAGCCGACAATCTCGGCAACTGTGATGCCATCATGTCATATGGACCAAACTCCCTGAGGAATGCTTCCAGCACCTTGTTGAATCTATGCCACGAAGAATTGAGGCAGTTCTGAAGGCAAAAGGGGGTCCAACCCGTTACCACGCATGGGGTACCTAATAAAGTGGCGGTGAGTGTAGATATACGATAACCTCTGTCAGATTGCAGCCCACGACTGTGTGTGTGTCATGTAGTGAGTGTATGTTGTTAACCTGTGTTGTCTTCCCTCAGAATTGAAAATCAACCCTTTTTTAAGTTCTAAATCAACGTTTTAAGTTTTTTACATTTTGTCCCTTTTTTCAACACTTTGATGCTTTTTTTCAATGTTTGTCACTCTTTTTCATTTAACAATATACGTAACACTAACTTATTAACTTTAGTTTTACAGTAATTTATGGTCACTAAACCTCATTTATAGGAAATTGTACCTTATGTTTGAGTTAGAAAAGCAGAAATTTGGAATTATTTAGACTAAAATTAAAGGAATGGATGTTGATGGATAATCATAGACTGGAATATGTCAACTTTTACTCAATGCTATTTCAAAAACACTTCAATTTGTTTTCTTCAAATGCTATAAAATTGAATAAGACGCCCCAAAATTAATGAAAGTAGAGATGTGTACTTGCCAAAGAGCG
>NW_022605585.1:361496-362627 GCF_008692095.1 Etheostoma spectabile | reverse complement strand
TTGTGTGGAATCAATCATGTTATTTTGGGTAGTTAAAAAGATCATTGATATAGGAAAACGGGTCAATTTGACCCGAGGACAACGTGAGGGTTAAGGAAATACCTCAGCAGGCTGCTGGCGGCGGTGACGTCGTACTCCAGCTGGACGACGGCGCCTCGGCCGACCGTCACGCTGCCGTCATACTCCACCTTCACCGAGTTCTGGACGTAGTACGACCGGGGGACGGTGCCGCCGTAATTTATCTGCAACCACAGCAACAGCCTCCATTTAAAAAAGGGACTCACTCACCGCCCCACCCATCCATTCCCGGTGCTCCCACCAGGGTTATAGTAGGAAACTAAAACTAAAAGAAGAAGAAAAGAAAAACGTTCTTAGTAAACTGAAACCAAACCAGACTAAAACCTAAAGATTAAACCTCATCACGGCTGTTCTCCAACCGTGTATCACGGTCACTCAAAATACATTTTAGAAACATACTATTTATTCATGGGGCGGCCTCTAGCTCACGCAATAAAAAGGAAAAAGCCCCAAAAAATAATGTTAAAAAAAAGAATACTTTCATCACTAAAAGTATCACATGTTGCGTTCAGGGTTTTTGTTTTTAAGATTATCTTTTTGGGCATTTAATTTTTTCATTTATTTATTCACTTATTTATTTTTAGGACAGATGAAGCCATGAAAGGGGAGAGATGTGGGGAATAACATGCAGCAAAGGTCGGAATCGAACCCGCGGCCCGCTGCATCGATGAGCAAACCTCTATATATCGGCGTATTCATCTGCCAGGTGAGCTAGCCGGGCGCCCGCGTTCAGGGATTTCATTACATAATGCGGGTGTTATGACATCGTGAAGTGTGTATTTATTATAATTTAAAGTATCGCTACATAATGCGTTGCTATTAAATAATGCATTGTTATTAAATAATGCATTGTTCCACATGCACAGCTCTCTGTCACCATGGTCCTGCAGCGGGGGTCTCCGTCTGGGTCGGTCCGGGTTCCCCCGTACGCCACAGGGAGCTGGTCTGGGTCGATGTGGTGACGCAGCACTTCCTGCCAGTTACCTGCAAACAGAGGAATTTGATCCCAACAAAATGGGAAATTACAGTGTTACAGCAGCAAAATATCAGTCA
>NW_022605585.1:361125-361486 GCF_008692095.1 Etheostoma spectabile | reverse complement strand
AATATAAATATAAATGAAATACTAGGATGCAATACACACTACATACATAGAATATTCATGAAATATTAATAGGATAATATACAAGAACAAATATTTGAATATATGCAAGTTGGGAATACAAAAATGTGCAACTGCTAAACTCATAGTAGCAGCTGTCGTCATGGTCCCGCTACACGTCCTGCGATGCCCTGTTACATCCTGCTACGTCCCTCTACGCCCTGCTACGTCCCTCTACGCCCTGCTACGCCCTGCTGTGCCCTGCTACGTCCTGCTGTGCCCTGCTACATCCTGCTGTGCCCTGCTACGTCCTGCTACATCCTGCTACATCCTGCTATGCCCTGCTACATCCTGCTACATCCTG
>NW_022605585.1:360662-361115 GCF_008692095.1 Etheostoma spectabile | reverse complement strand
CTATGCCCTGCTACATCCTGCTATGCCCTGCTACATCCTGCTACGTCCTGCTACATCCTGCTACGTCCTGCTATGTCCTGCTACATCCTGCTATGCCCTGCTACATCCTGCTACATCCTGCTACGTCCTGCTGTGCCTTGTAATGCCTACAGTGCCCTGCTACGCCATGAACTACTACAAAGAACTACAAACTACTATTTTTAGGGACTGTTATTGCCACTCTTCATTCTAACCCCAACCGGTCGTCAGAAACCGCCTACCAAGAGCCTGGGTCTGGGTCTAGGCCTGGGTCTGGGTCTGGGTCTGGGCCTGGGTCTGGGTCTGTCCCAGGTTTCTGCCTAAAAGGAAGTTTTTCCTCACCACTGTTGCACTGTTGCTGCTCTGGAGGAAACTACTAGAACTGTTGGGTAAATTATAAAGTGTGGTCTAGACCTACTCTATCTGTAAAGGGTC
>NW_022605585.1:358213-360652 GCF_008692095.1 Etheostoma spectabile | reverse complement strand
CTCTTGTTATGAATTGATACTATAAATAAAAATTGAATTGAATAGTAATAATAAATATGTAGATAAGTTGCACTTGTTGTTGCAGCGTTGTGATGTCTCAGAGTGTTATTATGCGTTATTTGTGTAAAAAAATGTCAACATAAAAATAAAAGTGGTCTTACTTCCTAAAACGAGGATCTTCCGTCTGGTCTCCTCACACAGGAAGTGCTTGATCAGGTTGTAGGCCATGGGAAACATTTTGGGAGCTGCAGCAAAGACAGAAACTCAACACCATAAACATCTAGAGCAAGATTAATTCATAAAGACAGTCACTAACGGGCAGATGTGCTGAAGCACCTTTGATGAGAAACACTTGTTTCAGCCCCTCGGGGTAGTTCTCTTCAAACATGGTGAGGATCTACGAGGCGAGCACAGTCAGAATCACGTGCAGTAGGTTATTAATCTGTCATTAATTAGAGTTTTAATTAGATTTAATGGGAGGAAAGGTGGTGGTGAGAGTGTGAGACGTGGACAAACCTCTCCGTAAGTCTCAATAGCCGGTTTCCAGATGTGTTTCAGTCCCAGTCCTTCACAGTCGTAGATCAGAGAGATCGCCTCAACGTTCTTCCCCAACTGAGACAGAGAGACAGGGAGAGGGAGAGAGAGAGACAGAGACAGAGAGACATGGTGAGATAGAGAGAGAGAAGAGAGAGCGGAGCCATCGAGAGAGACAGAGTGAGTGAGACAGACAGAGGAGACAGAGAGCTAGACAGGGTGAGAGAGGAGAAGAGGGAAGAGGAGAGAGAGAGAGAGAGAGAGAGAGAGGAGAGACAGAGAGAAAGAGTGAGTCAGAGTGAGACAAAGAGAGAGTGAGAGAAAGAAATAGAAAGACAGAGAGAGACAGAGAGTGAGACAGAGAGAGAGATAGAGACACAGAGAAAGAGTGAGACAGACAGACAGAAAGAGAGGAGAGGTTTATGTTGAAGTCCTGATATTTGACCATTTTCAAAGACGAAACACAATCACATGAAACCAAAGGAGGAAGCAAGAGTGGAGAGGAAGCAAGAGTGGAGAGGAGACAAGTGGACACAAGACAGGAGAAACAAATGAAAGGACTCAGGAGAGGAGAGGAAGAAACAAGAGAGGGGGAGAAAAAAGAGAAGAGACCAGACGAAGAAAGGAGAGGAGGAAACAAGAGACGAGAGGAGGGAAAAGAGAAGTATCAAGGAGAGGAGACAAGGGGACATTAAAGAGAGAAGTAGATATAAGTGGAGAGAGGAAAGGAGCTGAGGAGAGGAGAAGAAAAGAGGAGAAACAAACGGCAGGAGAGGATGTAAGTGATGAAATGAAATAAGTTAGAAGAAAAGAGAGGAGACAAGAAAAGAGGAAAGTAAAAGAAGACAAAAGGAAGCAAAAGAGGACGGGAGAAGGGAAGAGACAAGTGGACGTGAAAGAAGAGAGGAGTGAAGACAAAGGAGAGGAGAGAAGGAGAGAAAAGCAAATGAAACAAGAGGAGGGGAAAAGAAATGAGACAGTAAAGGACGAAAGAAGACAAAAGTAAAAGAAATGAGGGAAGAGAAGAGGAAACAAGTCAGAGGAGGCTACAAGACCAAAGGAGAGAAGAAAAGAAGAAAAGAAAAGAAAATGAATCCAGAGAGGAAAAGAGACGAGACAGTAAACAGGAAAGGAAACGAGATGCTAGGAGACAAAAGCAGGAGAAAGGAGGGAGGAGTAAGGAGGGAGGAGAGTCCCTGTCCCACCTTCTCCGACTGCCGGCGACACTCCCTCTGCATCATCTCCGTGTGGCGGACCTTCGACTTCAGGAAGTCCTGTTTGGTTGCCGACAGCAACAGCCCTTTGGGGTCCAGAGGACCGATGATGTCATACCAGACGGGACTCCCCTCTCGGTCGTACCCGCACATCCCCCCAGACACGTACTGCTCGATCACCTGGATCACACACACGCGCGCGCAACACACACACACACAACGCACGCACGACGCACGCACACGCACACGCACGACGCACACACACACCACACCACACACCCCACACACACACCACACAACCACACACACACACACACACACACCACACACACACCACACGCACAACACAACCGCCCAAAAAAAAACCACACACACACACCACACACTATATAGTGGACCAAGAAAATGAAAATCTCCAAAGGCTTCAAAGACAAAATTTACCCTTTGTATATCTCACAAAACGTCGATTTTATTTCCATCATTTACAATTTTTCAAAAATAACAGAAACACAAAAAAATGGCATCTGCAAAAGTTTTAGACACCCTGCAGTATATATATATTAAATCTATATATATATCGATATATACATTATATATCGAATATATATATAAAATAATCACATGATTTATACCTCTGGAGTTTCCAGTCAAGATACGAGGGAGTCTAACGTTCATCTTCCTCCTGAACTCC
>NW_022605585.1:355027-358084 GCF_008692095.1 Etheostoma spectabile | reverse complement strand
GAGAGAGAGACAGAGAGAGGTTAGAAACCAGCTCCCTGCATATCACTACATATCTGATCCGTCCGTCTCTCACCTTCCTGATCATGGCTTCAGCTTTCTGAACATTGAAGCTTCGAGCTGCAGAAACAGAGAGAAGAAGAGAAGAAGCTGATGAGTGAAGGAGAAAGACGAGTGGAGCCAAGTCAGGACAAAGACGGGAACGAGTTAGTCCCACAGGTGTCCCACAACAGGTGTCCCACAACAGGTGTCCCAAGGTGTCCACAACCTGTGTCCCAGGTTTCCCACAACAGTTTCCCAAACGGTTTCCCCACAACAGTGTCCCCACAACCGTGTCCCACAACAGTGTCCCCAGGTGTCCACACAGGTGTCCCCCAACTTGGTGTCCCCCACTGGGTCCCACAACAGGTGTCCCACAACATGTGTCCCACAGGTGTCCCACAACAGGTGTCCCACAACAGGTGTCCCACAGGTTTCCCACAAGTTTCCCACAAGTTTCCCACAGGTGTCCCACAACAGGTGTCCCACAACAGATGTCCCACAGGTGTCTATTTGTCGGTTTGTGGAAGACGTAGAAGCGTATTTGCCGAGGGTCTCAGGCGTCTTTCCTCGTACCTTTTATGTCTTTTTGTGGGATTTTGTCCCCTTGTGGGATTTTGCGTCTCTTTGTAGTCGGGTGGCGTCTCTATTTATGTTTCCTCTGAGGTTGTTTTGGGTCTCTGTGATCGTTTTGGAGTCTCTTTGTAGAGCCTGTGTGATTTCTTTTTTTTTGGGGGGGGGGGGGGGGGGGGGGGGGGTTACACTTAAACACCTTAAAAATCCTTTATTGGTCGGGCTCTCCTACAATCATTAAATCTGAGAAAAGTCTTTAAGTTATATTTATTTGGCCTGTAGGTGGCACCCTAAACGGCTCGGGGGCTGCACCTAAACCTTAAAATGAAACCTGACAAAGTGCTATTATTTCTTATGATTTCATCATCACTGACATTTTATTTTATTTTTTTTAAACGTCTGATAATCGCACAAAAGAAACCCTGATCCTGTTTTTTGGGTCTTGTGAGGAAAACTGTCCAAGTCCAGAGCCAATGCAAATATTGATCAACTGTCACACAGAGCCCCCCCGCCCCCCCGATCGATCTGAGCCGTCCTGCACCATGAACTCTAAGGGGACACGATGTCCTGAACACCCACAGACCTGCAGCTCAACAACAGACTGCAGGAGAACCTCTACATCATGATCCTGGTACCGGATCATCTGCACCGCGACATACTGGGGGTTTGATTCCTTTTCTTAATTAACCATTACAAAAGGACCCCAGGTGATAGTATTGTGTACTGATTTTTTTTTGGGGGGGGGGGGGGGGGGGGGGGGGGGGAATTGATACAGCATAGTATTGCAATATTTTCAGTGGCAATATGGCGATACACAGACGCCAAGTATGGAATCTGTTATTATTTATTATATATTATATACTGTATGTGTTGGTCGGTTTGTCCCGTTCTGCAGCGATAACATTAAAGTGACATGAACAAACAGAGAAATCTAAGTTTTTAGATGAAAGATGTTGATAAAGTTTCCTTTCGGGGACGTCATTTCAAATTAGGAAAAAAAAATTAGAAGTTGGAAATTAAAGGGTTATAAATTGCAATATATCGCAAAATATTGCAATATGTTTAAAATCGCAATAATATCGTTTGGTGGCACAAGTATTGTGATGATATCGTATCGGGAGGTGTGTGCATGTGTCTATGTGTCTATGTGTGTGTGTGTCTATGTGTCTATGTGTGTGTGTGTCTATGTGTCTATGTGTATGTATGTGTATGTATGTGTCTATGTGTCTATGTGTGTATGTGTCTATGTGTATGTATGTGTATGTATGTGTCTATGTGTCTATGTGTCTATGTGTATGTGTCTATGTGTATGTATGTGTATGTATGTGTATGTATGTGTATGTATGTGTATGTATGTATGTGTCTGTGTGTGTATGTATGTGTATGTATGTGTATGTATGTGTATGTATGTGTATGTATGTGTCTGTGTGTGTATGTATGTGTATGTATGTGTGTTTAGTGTATGTATGTGTGTATGTGTCTATGTGTGTATGTATGTGTATGTGTACAGCACAGAGAGAAAGCTGAAGACTCAGCGCAGGTTGTGAGTGTGTGAGGAGGAGGAGGAGGAGGAGGAGGAGGAGGAGGTCTCACCTCGGAGCCAGCGCAGGAGGTAGTGGTCGTGGTGGGCCGGCAGCAAGGGGACCAGGTCCTGGATCCTCGCCCGGAACTGGAGAAACACAACAGAAACCAGACCTCGTACTTTAATAATCAAGCAAAAGGCCAGGGACAGAGTCTGGGGACCTTAAAACACACTTTTATTCTCTGGCTCTATAGATATATCTGTCTGTCTGTCTGTCTATCTATCTAACAATATCTAACTATCTCTATCTATCTATCTAACAATATCTAACTATCTCTATCTAACTATCTAACAATATCTAACAATATCTATCTATCTCTAATCTGATCTATCTAACTATTTCTGTATCTACTATCCTCTATCTATCTGTCTATCTATAGATAGACAGTATAGATTTACCTCTCTTTCTAAAACGAGTGCTCGCGGATTATCCTTGTTTCCGCTGTAACGTGTGTGTGTGTGTGTGGTGTGTGTGTGTGTGTGTGTGTGTTGTTGTGTGTGTGTGTGGGTGTGTTGTGTGTGTGTGTTTGTTGGGTGTGTTTGAGTTGGGTGTAGACAACGAGCTGAAGGATAAAAGGTTCAGTATAAACACACAGCAGACGGGTGAAGTTACATGGATCCTAGAACACACACAGAACAACCGAGAACACAAAGTAAAACCCACTGAGTCTCCAAAGATCATTGAAATCTCAGATATCTCATTGATTTAACAGTATTTTTACCTCGTTAAACTTTCAGCCTGTTTGGGGCTCCGGTCCGCCGACTTCGTCCGCCTCATGCTGCTGCGTCGCTCTGACAGAGGCTGGGAAGGACTCAAACGTTCAGATAATGGAGAAAGAGAGAGAGAGGGGGGGGGGTGGGGGGGG
>NW_022605585.1:321924-354368 GCF_008692095.1 Etheostoma spectabile | reverse complement strand
CACACACACACACACACAGGTGGAATTTCACCCTTCAGCTGCAGCTCTTTGTTGCGTCACCGTGTGATTTTTCAACAGAAAGAAACATTAACGAAGAAATTTAAATCACAACATTCGACAAAGTAAAAGTACAAAAGTATCTTCATCTGTTTATAGAAATAAAGGAATATTTTCCAGTCGTTTGTCTGCAGCTCGTTCTGTTAAAAACCTCCTGAGAGAAGTGGATCGTGGGTTTGAGTTCATCGTCACATACTGAAATGTTCAAATTAATATTATGCATTGGTAATAAAACATAATTTACATGTTGATTATATTTTGTTTTTTGTTTTAAATCTGCAAGGCAACTGAAGTTATTGAATAAATAGAGTAAAAAGTACAATATTTCCCTCTGATGTGTAGTATAAATTAACTGAAAAGTACCTTTAAAACGGTTCTTCCAAAACTCAAGCAAAAGAACGTGGAGATATGAAGGATTTCTTCGTCTTATTTTGAAAATAGAAAAGAAAAAAAATCTGGCCTGGTTTAAATTAATGAAAGAAAGTACACAGATTACAAAACCAATAAATTAGTCTCATAAAAGCCTTTTATTCTTTAAATACACAAGCTGTTCAGAACCTGATGATTAGGCCCCAGATACCAAAGGCTCACCAAAATAAAAGCCTGTGCTTCTGGATAAATAGATCATCTTAACGGCGTCGTGGGAAGTTGTTTTGAGAGAATAAACTCTTATTCCATGGATCCAAAGTTCGGATGAGGAAAATAACGTGGCGTGTACTTTGTCGAGATCAATCAGCTGAACAGAAACTCTCCATGTTTGTTCGGGGGTTATTTGCACCCCCCCCACCATCGTGTGTTTACATTAACCTTATGAGGTCTGAGGGCACTTTCATTAGTATAAGTTTGCATAAGTTTATTAAAAGTTGATTAAAAAGAGGAATACAATAACATCTTTTGGAAGTTGATCTTAATGCCTTTATTAAATAAAAAAAAAATTAGGAAAATCCAACCTTTAAAGGACACCGATTTTCTTTGTGAATGAATAATGTAAATAAATAAATAAATGTTTTTCCTTAAACCCTTGTGTTGTCTTTCCATCAAAGAAGTCAACCCTTTTGATTTGGCTTTTTATTGATATTCTTACGTTTTTCTCACATTTTTGTCCCTTTTTCTAATGTTTTTAGAATTAGATTTTTTTTTAAAGTTTGTCACTTTTTTGACTTTTTCAAGACTATTAACTTCAGTTTTACAGTTTTTTTGGGGGGAATTTATGGTCAATAAACCTCATTTATAGGAAATTATACCTAATGTTTGTGGTTAGAAAGCCGCAAATTAGGAATATATTAGACTAAAATTAAAGGAAGGATTTGATGAAATCACAGACTGGAATATGTCAACTTTTACTCATACTATTTCAACAACACTTCACTTTGTTTTACATGCTATAAAATTGAAATAGACCCAAATTAATGAAAGTAGAGATTTGTACTTGGCAAGAGCGTTGGGATCAATCATGTTATTTTGGGGAAATTAAAAGAACACTGATATAGGACAACATGAGGACAACATGGGGACAACATGAGGTTTAAAATACAAGGGGCATACAGTACTACACCCCTCTATGTTAAAATACAGGGGGCATAGTTACACACCCCCCTTGTTAAAATACAGGGGCATAAGTATACACCCCCCTATGTTAAAATACAGGGGCAGAAGTATACCCCCCCCTATGTAAAATACAGGGGCCAAGTATTAAACACCCCCCTATGTTAAATACAGGGGCATAATACACCCCCCTATGTTAACATACAGGGCATCAAGTAAACCCCCCCATGTTAAAATACAGGACATAAGTATACACCCCCCTATGTTAAATACAGGGACATAATAAACACCCCCCTATGTTAAAATACAGGGACATAAGTATACACCCCCCTATGTTAAATACAGGGAACATAAGTAAACCCCCCTATGTTAAAATACAGGACATAAGTACACCCCCCCTATGTTAAAATACCGGGACATAAGTATACACCCCCCTATGTTAAAATACAGGGTGGGATAAGTATACACCCCCCATGTTAAAATACAGGGGCATAAGTACACACCCCCCTATGTTAAATTACAGGGGCATAAGTATACACCCCCCTATGTTAAATTACAGGGGGCATTTTTTTGTGTGCATGCTATAAATTGTGTAGTGGTCCCAAACTTTTGCAGACACCAATTTTTAGTTTTCTGTTATTTTTAAAGTATAAATGATAGAAATAAAATCTAACTTTTTGTGACATATTGTACAAATGTCTTATCTTTCATTTGATGGAGATTTTTCCATCTTTTCTTGGCTTCTTTATGCACATTAATACAAATTTTTACCTGGGGTGACCAAAACTTTCGAACCCCACTGTATAACAACCCAAATTCAAAATATACAATAAATCACTGTAAATGAAATGTTAATACCCGTAATGCAATGTCTATTACAGTGATTAACCGGAAAAGAAAATTATGGTGTTTTACTGAGCATTTTGTGGAAAGCAACTGTAGAAATTACATAAAACTCTACTTTGCTGTAATTTCTACAGTTGCTTACCACAAAATGCTCAGTAAAACACCATAATTTTCTTTTCCGGTTAATCACTGTAATAAACGTTACATTATGGGTATTAACATGTCATTTACAGTGATTTACTGTATATTTTGAATTTGCGGTATAGGACATGCACGTATTAAGAAAGCGACAAAAACATTGAACATTTTCAATTGACAGTTGACTTCTTCGTAACAACATGATGTTCAGCAACTAAACGCAGAGGGTTAAATTAAATGTTGAGATCTACTTGTTTTATGTGAGGAAACAATGAAACTTGCTCCAATAGATTTATTTATTACTGAGCAACGGCCACTAAATATCAAATATCTCGTCTCTGAGCATCGAGACATTTTGATTTCAACATGTAAAGAAAACTAAAAAAAGTTAACATGAGTTGAGACGGCTGGTGTAAAGCTGCTTTTATTTTTTTTATTTTTTACACCTACACAATCTTCAGGCATTGCATCTTGGGATTATATATTTTCCACCTTAAGACAAAATGATAGATTTGGGTTTTTTTGTGGAATTAACTGCGAAAAGTGGTTTTTCTTCTTCTTCCTCTCGGTGCTTTAAGGAACCTGCTGAATGACTGAAGCCTGTGTCGTCCTATCAAAAATATCAACTCTTGTTCTGTTTAGTTAAAACTTTTATACCAATGAGTCCAAAAATAACTCTTCATTATTAAAAAAACAACAACAACAACAACAACCCCAAAACAAAAATCTTTATGCATACAGTTTTTTTTTTTTACGTGAGATTTTGAGGCGAGACGGGTGCCCTAAAAAAACCCGGAAAAACAACAATAAAAACAGAGACCTGACTTCGGCAAAGCTACTTTAAACGGTGCTAACCTGTCGGTGTTTTTTACCCTCAACGTCGCCTTCCAGGCAGCTAACCCTAACGCCGCGCTGCCTGGAAGGCGACGTTGGGGGCGAAGAAACACCAAACGTCTGCTAACCCGGTCGCTTTTTACAGGGATGACACCTTAAAGCACTCTGAAATTCTGACGTTAAAGAGTATGTATTAACACTTTAACCACAGCATGTACGCGGCTAATTGGCAGTTCAGATTCAGCTTAAAACTAAAAAAAAAAAAGAAGCGGATACATTTGGTTATCCCTGTTGTAATTACCCGACTGGCAACCTGCACGCGACGCCGGCTGTTTTAATGGTTTTAAAATGCCTTAAAGCTGCGGTGGAAGTACATGAAATAAATGGAAAATGTCGGTCAGATGCTTTCCAAACTGCACCTGAGGACTCCTGCTGAGCTCAGGGGAAAAACATCAGATTTTAACCCTTGTGTTGTCTTCCCGTCAACCACGAAACACTACTATCGCTTTTTCCGTCATTTTTGTCACTTTTTGATGTTATTTGATATTTTTAATGTTGACATTTTCAGCTCTTATTTTGACGGCCCATTTTTTTGTGATTTAAAAAAAAATGAAAACGGGTCACATATGACCCAAAGACAACATGAGGGTTAAAAGCATTTTTTTATTTTGTTTTATTTTTTTTACATTTTGTGAAATCTGCCTATTAGCTTTCTTATCGAGAGTTATATAAGAAAAACAATGTCACTCGCATGTCTGCAGGGGTTCAACAATTAGGGTTGTCAGATGGCCCGGGGCAAAGAAACACAACGTCGGGCAACTCACTGGGTGGTAGATCTGCAAGAGCAGGGGGAATGAGAGGGGAGAAACGCCAGAGCGGGGGGAATGAGAGGTGGGAACCGCCGAGGCAGGGGGAATGAGAGGTGGGAAACGCCAGAGCAGGGGGAATGAGAGGTGGGAAACGCCAGAGCAGGGGGAATGAGAGGTGGGAAACGCCAGAGCAGGGGGAATCAGAGGGGGGAACGCAAGAGCAGGCGAGAATAAAAGGGGAGAGAAACGCCAGAGCAGGGGGACATGAGAGGGGAAACGCCAGGCAGGGGGAATGAGAGGGGGAACGCCAGAGCAGGGGAATAAGAGGGGGAAACGCAAAGCAGGGGGGAATGAGAGGGGGAAACGCCTAAGCAGGGGGAAGGAGAGGGGGAAACGCCAGAGCGGGGGGAATGAGAGGGGAAACGCCAGAAGCAGGGGGAATGAGCAGGAGTAAATCCCAGAGCAGGGGAAAACGGGGGAAAACACCAGAGCAGGAGAAATGAGAGGGGGAAATGCCAAAGCAGGGGGGAATGGAGAGGGGGAAACGCCAGAGCAGGGGAATGAAAGGGGGAAATGCAGAGCAGGGGGAATGAGAGAGGGGGAAATGCCAGAGCAGGGGGAAGAGAGGGGGAAACGCCAAAGGGGGGGGATTAGAGGGGGATACGCCAGAGCAAGGGGAATGAGAGGGGGGAGCCAGAGCAAGGGGAATGAGAGGGGGAAACGCAGAGGGGGGGAATGAGAGGTGGGAAACGCCAGAGCCGGGGAATGAGAGGTGGGAACGCGAGCGGGGGAAGAGAGGGGAGGAACGCCAGAGCAGGGGGAAGAGAGGGGGGAAAACGACAGAGCGGGGGGAAGAGAGGGGGGAAAACGCCAGAGCAGGGGAATGAGAGGGGGAAAAGCCAGAGCAGGGGAATGAGGGGGAAACGCCGAGCGGGGGAATGAGAGGGTGGGCAAACGCCAGAGCCGGGGGAATGAGGGGGGGAAACGCCAGAGCGGGGGATGAGAGGGGGGAAACGCCAGAGCGGGGGAATGAGAGGGGGGAAATGCCAGAGCAGGGGAATGAGAGGGGAAATGCCAGACAGGGGGGAATGAGAGGGGGGAAACGCCCAGAGAAGGGAATGAGAGGGGGAAAACGCCAGAGCAGGGGGATGAGCAGGAGGAAATCCAGAGCAGGGAAATGAACGGAGGAAACACCAGAGATGGGAAAAGAAGAGGGGGAAAAGGCCGAAGCAAGGGGAATGAGGAGGGGGGAAAACGACAGAGGGGGGGAATGAGAGGGGGAAAAGCCAGAGCAAGGGGAATGAGAGGGGAAACGCCAGAACAGGGGGAATGAGGGGGGAAATGCCAGAGGGCAGGGGAATGAGAGGGGGGAAAAGCCGGCCGGGGGACTGGGGGGGAACGCCAGAGAGGGGGAATGAGAGGGGGAACGCCAGAGCAGGGGGCAAGAGCAGGGGAAACGCCCGAGAGGGGGGACATGAGCGGGGGGAACGCCACAAAGCAGGGGGGAATGAGAGGGGAAAACGCCAGAGCAGGGGGGACTGAGAGGGGGAAATGTTGCAAAAATATAAGATTTAAAAACCAAACATATCAATGTCAAGCAGGTCAGATAAGATAAAACCAGAACAAAAGAAGAATCAGAATGGGGGGGAGAGAGAGAGAGGAGAGAGAGAGAGAGAGAGAGAGAGAGATGAGGAGGGAGGAGAGAGAGAGGAGAGAGGAGATTGCAGAAGAGGAGAGGAAAGAGTGTGAGAGATGAGAGAGAGAGAGGAGGAAGAGAGAGAGTGGTGAGAGAGAGAGAGGAGAGAGAAAGAGAGAGAAAAGAGTTGAGAGAAGGAGCGAGAGAGAGAAAGAGAGAAAGAGCGGAGAGAGAAAGAAGAGAGAGAGTTTAAAAGTCCTTATGACCCATTTTCAGATTACCAAAATAATCTACACAATAAAAAGACAAAAAAACCAACTAGACAAGTACAAATCAAACCAAAAAAGACCATCCATTAACTGCATGCACCAAAACTCCCCACCCTCTCCCACGGAGGCACAGCACCCCCTTTACCAGCCACACACTTACCAAACCCACCAAATTGTCCATCAGTGGTAATAAGAGTGTAATCAACCCTCAGCCGGGCCGCTGACCAGCACCCTTCAGCATTGTTGCCGGCTCCCACACGCCCCCCCCCTGCGACATATCTTACGGGCAGCAGATGGCCAGTTTCGACCGTGGCAAACAAAAAATCAACAGGACGGAACACGCTTTTCGTATGTTTAGTGTCAACGTGGAACCAAAAATAAAAAACTCAAAAGAAAAGGGACCTACCAGACCCGAACCCACCTTTTAGGTGACTCCAGCACATCAGGTCAGCGCGAGGACACCCCAACAACACAAGCGCCAGAGTATCTGACGTCAAAACAAAAACTAAACCTCACAAGCTCGGGAGCGAATGGCGCCTGTAGTGGTGTTTGTAGCTATGGCCCCATGCACGGCAACCTCCATTGGAGGTCCGACTGACCCGCTTTAAACGGGGCAGTTGTACAGGGGCTCGCCAATGCCCTTAGGGGAACCGTCAGAGGACCAAAAAACTCGGTCCACCTCGAACCCTTAGCCCAGCAGATGTCCGCAGGTTCAGCACCTTTACGCAGGCTGCTGACAGTCTTTCTTCCCAGCATCCGGAAATTGCCCAGGTGAGGGGTCGAGAAAGACAGCAGCGAGGCCCGCTCGTCCCGCCACCTCCCCCCAAAGATGGTGTAATAGACAGAGAGGGGGAAAACGTATTTCACCCCCCTCACTCCCACTGCTCACGAGATGTACCGGGTCTGCACCAGCAATCCGCGTGAGGCGTCCAGGCAGCACAACCTATGCACCCCATAATCGATTGAGTTCTGTGGTAGGTGATGGTGTTGCTCCGTCTCCAGAGCTTCCCCAGAGATGGCAGTCACCTCATCAGGTGACCTAGTTAGTGCACCAGCCCCTGAGACTGCGGCCATCAGACTCGGCAGTTTCAAACCACGAGTACTTATGAAATCATTAAAAAACATACGGTTCTTCAAAGAGCCACATCCGGAGTCTCTCCTGCAGCCCTCGAACACGCCTCACCCGCCAACGCTGCGGACAGAAACTGTAGAACGACGTGAGCCAGAAAGGTCCATATCTCAGTGCTCAAAAGAAGAGCTGCCGGTCATACCCAAACGCCCGGCTCTCCTCAGCAGCAACCGGTGCCGATCACAAGCCCAGCTGGGTCCACAGAATACCAAAGTTTTGGGCAGTCTGAGTACGAAAGGAGGCAGAGTTTTGACTAAGAATTTCCCAAAACCCAGCCCTGGACCCCTTCAGCACACGGTAGGTACAGAACCGCGACCGAAACCCGAGTGCTTCCGGACCAGAAGAAATCCACCATGGCTGTCATCGAATGTCATCCAATCAAGGCTCTTGTGGTACTAAGGGGCAACAAGCTTATGCCAAAAGGGTCGAGGAACCAAGTTATTGGCAACCAAAAACTCTGCCATAGGACAGCGAGTAGAACCACCGCCATTTAGACAAAGCGAGCGCAACCACTTTCTCCCTCACCCACTCCCGTCTTCTGCACAAAACCCTCGTACCAATAACACACCCAAAAATTTTAACCCTTCTTCCCCCACTCAAGTCCCCTGGCAGAAGGTGGAACGCGTATCTCCCACCGACCCACAGCAGTGCCTCTACGCTTAGCCCAGTTCACCCGTGCAGACGTGGCTTTATAAAGTGACAGAGCCTCCTGCAAAACTCTGAACATCCTCATTGATGCAAACAAAACAGGACCTCATCGGCATAAGCGAAACAGTAAACGAGGAGCCCAAATACCTAAAGACCCTGGCAGGAAAAGCCGCTGAGTCGAGCCCTCATCCTGCCCAAGAGAGGCCGATTGCCAACGTATACAGCTGTCCTGACTATAGGACAACCGTACGTGATCCCTCACTGGACAGGGAATGGGCCGAACAGCCCCGCCCCCGTCTTCCAACAAACCCTGTGCCACCATATACAATAAACAAACCCAAGACAGACAAACCACACAAAACCAAAAGCTCTAAAGTGCAGGAAAACAACATAGGAGTGTGATCCACCTTATCAAAAGCTTTCTGGTGCAAAGAATGGATGCCAAATCAAAATCATACATTTACAACAAAAGCATGTCCACGAAGCAAGAAAATTGTCCTGACTCGACCGATACGGAGACACAATAAGATTGGCAGAGTGTATGAGAAGTCCAGGGACACAAAACTTCAGTTTGTAGCAACGCTCGGAAAGTAATTCTCAATCGTATAGAGGAGGGCAAACAGGGCGCCAGTTCTTAAGCAAGAGTCAGATCGCACCCTTCTTGGGACAGCAGTGACACACGTCGCTGACGGAACACAGGAAGAACACGGTCGAATCCCTTCCATAAAAACGTCATAAGGTCAGGTCCAAGTGGACCAAGAACGGTTGATAAAAATCTGTGGAGAGAACGTCAATCCACGGTGCCTTCCTTGAGGCATTGGTGACGGCAGCGGTCAGCTCCTCCAGACGTCAGTCACCATCCAGAGCAGCCCTCTCGCAGGACTGAAGCTGAGGAAGACCTCCAGGAGCTCCTCCGACCCTGCATGCAGCACTGTGAGCCCCAAAGAGGTCAGCATAGAACTCACTGATGGTTACTCATCTCACCAGGACAGGGGGTACCTGCCTCCTGGGACGCTGGAAGGCGCCATCTGCTTCCTCTGTGCCCACCGATCTTCCAGATTGAAGAAGAAAGCGCTCGGGGCATCCCAATCTCTTAACTGGAGGAAACGGCACCTGACCAGAGCCCCTTCACCCTCTCATTAAAAAAGAGCTCAACTCCGCTACTTTTCTGTAACACAACATTGCCATAAAGAAGGTCAGAGGTCTCTTTGTAAGACCTCCTCTATATGGCCAATGTTGGCCCAAAGTTCCATCACTGCCGCATTGACCTAGCAGTGGAATGGGAGGTTTACTGCATGACAAAAAACCCGAACCTTGTGCCTTGCAAACATCCCACCACTGCGTCAAAGAAGCAAAATCTGCTTTTCTATGTTTCACGCACTCAAAAAAAATGCGGAAACGAGTCACAAAATTGCTGTCTCGCAAAAGTGTATTATTAACATGCCAGTAGGACTTGATCCTTTGCATGGCGAGATGATCAGAATCCATACATAACAGTGAGGATCCGTGAATGCCACAGGGAGTTATTGCACGCGGGAACACAGTCTAGAACTAAGGTTCAGGAAATATAGGGACCTATCGGGTCGGGCTGCACAAACCTATTATAGGACCCTCACCCAAGTATACTGTCGTCTTGACTGAGTGAGTTTGACCCTCCAGGTATCTATCAGATCCAGTGGTTTTATAATGTGTTCAGTACTCTGAGCTTGAGTAGTGGTGAGAGGCTCCTCGCCTATCCTGTCCACAGTTGAATGAAATCAGGAGTACAGTTAAATCACCACCAACAATCAGCGGTCCTGATGGTACTTATTTAGTCATTTGTAACTGTGGCGAAAAAAGATAAACTCTCTCAGGTGCCCGTGATTAGGGGCCGTAGACATACATAAAAACAAAAAAAAAAAACCACAGAGCTCTCTATCTCTGCCATCACAACAGCAGGCGTCCCTTTACAAAACATCAGGGAAAGATATGATGGTAACCACCGCCCTGCCGTAAACACACACAGCAACCCAGCACTCACATTAGAACCAGGAATAAAGAGCATAGGGACCCCCCCACCAAATACCCAGTCAACCTCATCTGGCAGGGGCAGAAAGGGTTTCACTGCAAAAAAAACAGCCACAGCAATCATCTTCTGACTAGAACTCAGAAAACAGAGCCCTCTATTCCTGTCCTCCCAACCATTGATATTAAGAGATCCTATTTTAAGGCTACTCCTAAGAAAAGGCAGAAAAGAGGACAAAAAGAAACAGACAAGTTGAAACAGAAGAGAACAGTGTAAAGAAGAGAAAGTTTAGAAGAAAGGTTAACTGTCATGAGAATTAGAAGTTCTCTAGACCCCTCTCCTTCGAAGTCCTGCCCTTTGTCCTCTCCTAATGGAAGTAACCTGTGGTTTTGATGGCGGATAACGTTCTTTATATAACAGGTCAAACCAACCAGTTCTCTGCAGAACCAGCAACAGGATGACAAATTTTTCCGTGTCTGGAGTAAATCCGACATTTCGACAAGAAAAATTCTATTAAATGATCAGTCAGGAAAAAAAGATCTATTCCTCTAAAGATAAAAAGTCCGTGCTATGATTAACGTCTACAATAGAAACAGTATCAGCCATCCGAGTCATACTCCATTTCCTACACTAGCACATGACGCCGACTGATGAAAGGACCCCCACCTGCTCATCAGTGGTGAGCCAGTGGGACCACCCGGAGTTTGGTGGAGCTACAAACCTCGGAGTCCCGACTTGACTTGCACATCAGACCTACACATCAGAGCCCCAACTCCCCACTGGATCCGGGAAGCCGCTGTGCCAGACGGGACTGTACCTCTACGTTGCCATTCACACCTGTTCTACCGTATCGCACCCGCCACGTCGCAACACCGCAAGGTTCCGCCTCCCCCCCCCCACGGTCACCCAAACCGCTTCGGACACGGCACCGGGATCAGTCAAGCCGAACCCCGGGCCGCCATCGCCGCGTGGACGGAGCCGCCGGGGCCGCAGCCCGAGCAAAACGGCGCTCGTCCTGAGGGGCACGCAAAGCTGTGTCCCACAAACCCCACCTCGAACACAGTTCATATGCCAAGAGCTGGCATTGACAACATATAAGGGACCGTCACCATGCTACTCTGAACGAACCTCCAGGCGTCGCGTGGCCGAGTCCAGGAACATGAACGACCTGTTCGCCTCAGAACTTGCACATGCTGCAGTTTGTGGATTTTAATCCTAACGGTCACCGTTTTAATCCCCCAATTGAAACTTCCCATAACATCCGAATTCTTCTACAACACCTCGTTGGTGATAAACGGCGAAACACCGGACACGGTGATCGCGTGAGGGAACCGATAACGGGGGTGAAAACCTGTACTAAAACTGTCTCTGATACACCCGCTCTCAATCGCTGATGAAACAAGCTGCTATCTTCATAACACCAACAACGCTTTGTTTCATCTGGATGCAAAGACGCTTGTCCAGCGACCTAGCTCGCCGACCGCCCAACAGAACCTCCTCCACCGTAACATCTCCAATCCGGGGGGACCAACCTCACGCCCGGAGCGGAGAGTCGGAGGCGCGTTCCCGGAGGGACGCCAGTCCTCCCGAAAAAAGAAAACGGATTCCTAAGCAGACACTCCACAAGACAAAGCTAAGAAGAAACTTACCTTGATCATGCACAAAAACCAAAGGGTCAACGACACAGTCGGAAAAATCCGAAAAAAAACAGGGACAAAACAGTTTGAAACTCCGCGCCTCTCACACCTGACCTCCACCACCGCCACTCACGCTCACACACACGGAGAGAGGAGAGAGAGAGATAAGAGAGAGAGAGAGAGAGCGAGAGGTGAGGGAGAGAGAGGAGAGAAGAGAGTTTCCACTTGGCTACAACATGCAGACAGCAGGAAGAGGTCTTGCTCTGAAGATATTCTGCGCGTTTATCTTGCTTTTGCTTTATGCTAAGCTGGCTAACCAGATGCTGGCTGTTCGCTTATCTTTAACCGAAAGAGATGAGAGTGACATCAATCTCCTCCTAAAAGTCTTTGTAAAAAAAAACACATGACTAATAAGCAGTTTTCGCAAAATGTAAACTGTTCATTTAAAGTTTTAAAAAAGCTTGTACATTATAATCGCTACTTCTAAAGAATCAAAATGTATCAAAAAAAAATTAAAAAAAGGTGCGATCGACTTCAAAGCCAAAAGAGCCAAACACAGGTGATGTAAAGATCTCACCAGCTGTGCAAACATGATCTGAGATTCAAACAACTTTTAAAGCGGACATTGCAAAAATCTTTTCAAAGTGAAGAAAAAACATGTATTTCAAACTAAATGGGAAAACACTGGAGGCAATGGAGAGGACGCCACGTACTCATAAAAGTAAACACACGCAGCGCAATAACAAAAATAAGGGGGGGAATTTCAAGAAATAAAAGCATAGAAGAAGAATCCTGGCAGAAGGAAAAATGAGCATTACAGCAAAACGTTGAGATCATACAGGACGCGATGCTCACACGGTCACATTCACGTCATTTGTGCAGGAAAAGGAAGTTTCAAGTGGACGCTTGACACTCTGTAAAGCGACACAAACCATCTCGTCGAAAACACCGAACACGTCACGGTAAGCACCGGGCTGTGCAAGAAAACACACACACACACACACAACACACACACACCACACACACCACACACACACACACACACACACACACACAACACAACACACACAACACACACACACACAAAAACCACACACACACACACAAACACTACCACAATCACACACACACACCACACACACACACACACACACACACACAAACACACAACACACAAACACAACACACACACCACCACACGTAAAAGTGTCAGTTTCCCGGGATATCTGAAGTCAAATGTTGCTAGGAGTCCAAATATCACTGTTTTAAACAATTTGGCCATGTTGTGAGCTATTTGTGTCAGTAACATGTCTTCTTCAGACTGGTGTGGAAAAAACCCATCAAAAAGTACACCATTTTTCTCTGATTGTGTTTGATTTCTCCTAAATTCACCAAAAGCTAGCATTGCCTAAAATGTTACATTTGAGAAAAAAAAAAAAATGCGATGCAGTAGAGACAATTGTCTAATGTCAGTCAAGTGGGGAAGTTTCACGGTGATATCTGTTAAATATCGACCTGTTCCCTGAGCGTAGTCTCAATTTACAAACTCCATGTCCAGAAAATCCCACGTCGGTTTCTAACTTAAAACCGAACTCTCCAATGCATTCCCGTCTAATACAGCGTGTAAATTGTAAATCCCCACTGGGGATACTAAACAAAATTAAAATAAAAAAAAATAAAAAAAATATGCCTGAAGATTTTCACAAGGGCTTTGGGCCGATATCACTTCACAGCCCGATTATGCAAACATTTCATTCAAAAAACTGAGAGAAAAGGATTGTCGGCGCCGATTTGAGGTCAGCATGCTCAGATTTAACGGTTACAGCACACATGGCAACTGAGATGTGTGAAATCCATGAAATAATAAACTTTTTCTAATTACAAACCATAACAGAAGATGGGAATCATTTATACAACGTTGTAGCTATCTGTGGTGTTTGGTTGCGAACGTAGCTCAAAAGCCATTAAATAACAGCATGTTGTGTTGGATGCTACTTGAAGACTAAGCTAGCAGTGAACCAATCATCATTAACCCTCGTGTTGTCTTCCGTCAAAATGGGGGGGGGGTATACTATGCCCCATGGTTTTATGGGTAAGATGACGTCTTTCTATGGTGAATGAAAGCCTCGAGTCCGACCAAGTAGCTCATACAATCAAATCAAAGCATTGACGAACGTCAGTGCCAGTTCTGCCGTTATTTTACCGTTTTCTTCTTCTTCTTCTTCTTCTTCTAGTCCGTAGAAAGAGCACATGTAGGTAGCACCCTTTGATCAGTAGCGCACCTCTGTTCAGAAGAGACTGCAACTAGCGTTCGGCGGACCACCATCGCGGGATTATTAACAGTTACAGCGCTCCCATGCTTGCGGCTAGTATTTCCAACGTTAGTGAAATAGAATAGCGATATATTTTTACTGTACACGCCCTGAATCCAGCGTTCAAGGTAATCAGCAGTTTACGCTAGCTTGTGTCAAAGCTGAAAGACATATTAAATGGCATGAAAAAAGATACCACAGGACGGTCGGACGGTACGAGTGTGCGTTAGAACCCCTGGGTTAGTTAGGGCCGGAATTTGGCCCTTTAATGTCAGTAACCCCCTGGGTGAGTTGCATGGTGATATTATTAGTTAAAAATTTCCTATCCCCGTAGTGGAAGTTGACCGATGTCTTAAGATAAAATCCCGGGTGGACCTTTCAGCTCAGAAGCAAATTACCTCCAAAAAACAGTCAGGTTTTATTTTTGTGAAAACTTAAAAGGGGACCACTAGACTATGAGCGTTTCCCCCCAACAGGACCACAATCATGGATGGACAGGATTTCTAAGGAGCTCGCCCTTTCCTGTAAAGATTCAGACCTTTTTAAAACAATAAAAGTCCGCGAAAAATTGCGGTTGGCTAAAGCCATCCGGACTCAATGTAAATAATCAGTGTTTTAGATCGTTACAACACGGCTTTCTAGAACATCTCTGAGCTTGAGCAGCGCTGCCGATCGGCCTCCGTTTGGTCCGCGTTTGTTCTTTCTTCATTACACTTTCGGGTCTGTCAGTCACAGTGAAAACCGGGACATTTCCGGGGGGACAGATCCAGCGGGGACAGTCACCAAAAAACGGGGGGACCGTCCCCGAAAACGCGGGACGTTCTGGTCCCCGACTGTAGTGTCTTGTACTTCATATCACTGTCCCGGCTGTCAAGTACTCTAAGGTTTAAAAAAAACTTCCTTCTCAGTCTAATAGTTTAAACATTTTTGCGTGAGTATTTTGAAGTATTTTGTGGTGGTTGGTTTATGCTTGTGCTGAAAAATGTACAGGTTTCATTACTTTTAACATGAGCAAATGAACTAATTAACAACTGCTTCCAGGTGAACACACACACACAACTAACAGTTAAAAAGGACACGTGCAATAGACTCTCACCCATCTCCCGACTGTCATGGAAACTCGCCTCAGAGGATGTCTAGATCAGCGTTTGGCCCCCAACAGATCTTAAAAATATCTGCAGAGACCAGGTCCCTATTCCACTGACCGGAGTCCACTGCTGCCGCCCGCTAAAAACGATCCGTGGCAGATAGTGAAGGGGACGTGGAATGTTTCACTTCTAGTTTAGAAACAACATCCACACACGGACATTAGCCACGTTAAGGAGCGATGGCGGGATTTACGTTCTGTTGCCAATTGTGTTAAGCTGGAGTGATGATTTGAGCATGTGACCATAACATCTCCCATCTCCACGCATAGGCCAGATTCTTTCCATTCTTTATTGCTGTCAGTTTCGATCCCTAATACGAGTATGAGCACTTCTAAATGTGTGTTCGGGGTGGATTAAAGTTTTGTTTTTTTTTTTTACTCTTTGGGGACAATTTTGTCAAATTAAAATGAAACGAGCAGAACGCGGTAGCATTTTAGGAGCATTTTGGAGCGTGATTACGACTAAAAACTATACACATCTTGTGACGTTCATCGGGTTGCCAGAAGACTAGTTGTGCGGATTGTGACTGAACAAAAACTTCATCGAAGTCGGATTCAGGGCAGGAAGGCCTGATTCAGATGCAAATAGCAATTTTATTAGGGATATTTCAGTTACAATACGACTTTTGCTAGGCTATATAAAAGGGATTTTGCGAGGAGTAATTCTGTAAAATTCTACAGGAACCTTATGATCTGGGCATATTAAAAATTGATTAATGCTGATGTAAGAATGAATTCAAAGCAGTTAAACAGCGACAGAGAAGGGAAAGTGCTTTTCTTTAGTCCAGAGGGGTTAATGCAGGATAGTACGGTATACTAAAGCCACACATCTGTGGAAGTTTCTTTCCTCGCCACAATGTCCCCCAACGTCGGAGCGTTATTTAACAGGATATGGATTCCTTAAATTGTCCGTTTCATTTGATATATAACTGCAGTCTGGTTTAAAGCTACAGTGTGTAGGTTTGTGCCCCACTATTGATTTGGCAGTAATGACAACAAAACTGTCGGTGCTTGGTTCAACATGATACAAGCCTTCGTAATCCCCCCCCCCCCCCCCCACCCCCACGCATTGCTATAGCCAATGAGGACACCGAGGATAAAAAAAAAAAAACTGATGGATGCATGATAATATGTGAAGTTTTCTCTGGTAGGAGTAAAGAAAAAATGGTGCCTATATGGGTGTATTTTGGGCATATTTGATTAGTTTAAGCTTGTTTGAAATATCAATATCCATTTTCAAAGAAACATAAAACATAAAATATTTACCTTTCAGGGGTATTTTCATGGTGTAAAGTTTCATTTGATAAGAGGAAAGGAACAACTAGCCCCATTGGGGTGTCTTGTTGCCCGGCCTTATCGGACAATCTCGGAATAATGGAATTTAAACATATTTCCTCAAACTGGATTTCTTAGGACTTTAGGGTGTTTCTGTACACTCATAGAAATGATCAAACTGCAAAACATTATTTACAATAGTTGTTAAACGCTAATTGCCTGGACAATACTCAGAAGTGTATAAAAGAAAATGTCTTGAACCGAGGCCCGTGTTCCTGGGCGTGTCGTCATAACAGCATATGAAATGAAAGTGTATTAAAACATTGAGAGGAAATGAGATTACTTTTAGCCCGTATGTACATTTAGAACGAGCAGCACCTGTTCCAATGTTACCACTCTAAAGTACGGAAAGCGCAGTTCAGTAATGTCCCTTGCGTTAATATGCTCCATTTCATTCAATAAAGCCCAGTATTACATTATAATAAATACATACAATGAGAGGACATTTCGCTAAGAAGGCGGTCCGTGGGCAAGACAGTACGAGGTTGCTCAGAGCTGACGGGGTGGGGGGGGGGGGCAGCGGGGAGCCGGAAGGCAGAGCAGAAGAAGAAAAAAAAAATGGTTTGAATAGTTTGGTTGTTATTGGTACGCGCCGTGGAATCCTGCGTTAGTGTTTGGTGCTCTTGTGTTAAAAGCAGCTTTGGTGAGCACCGAAAACACACAAACGCAAAAAGCTTCGGTTGCATCATTCCAGAGGAAAACACATCCTCAACCTCAGAGTGGGAACTAGTGCCGGCGGCTGAGGTGTCCTCACGGTGCCACAAAAAAAAAACCCCCCAAAAAACGAGCCGTGCATCAGCTGTCCCGCCACGATCAAACAGCTTTTCTCTCAATGTGGCAACCACATTGTGTGTGTGCATGTGCGTGAGATGGTGTGTGTGAGTAGAAGATGAAACTCCCATTGTCATGGCAGTATGTGGTACCACTCGCGCTACCTCCATGGATGACGGGGCTCATGAGCGCCGTCCAGCTGTTATGTAAGGCTGGCGGGAGGAGCTGACTCCTGGAGACGGCCTGGTTACTACACCGGGAAACGAACACACGGGAAACACTCAGCACGCCGACACTGGTTCTCAACAGAGCAGACGTTATTCAAAACGAGAAAGACAAGAAAGACAGACTCGAAGGGTAGCACTTTAAAGAAACGGGTGAGGAATGTGTAGTGTCGAAGATCTGAAAATAGCGAAACCGGCGTTAAGT
Organism: Etheostoma spectabile; assembly: GCF_008692095.1. Lineage (NCBI taxonomy): Eukaryota > Metazoa > Chordata > Actinopteri > Perciformes > Percidae > Etheostoma > Etheostoma spectabile. Next base: position 336,821 of record NW_022605585.1, on the reverse strand, counting down.
GCACGCTGCCACGAAAGGCAGCGCTAGATCGGCTAATTAGTGTGAAGAAGGAGTTCAAGGGAGGAAGGTAACGTCTCTAGAAATAGAGTGTGCAGGGTAGAGACACTGAGGGGGATCACCAAGGAGCACTAACACGGGAGAATTAGGGTGAAGGTAGCTCTTGTTTTTTTTAAAAACGTCTATGATGTGTTTATCGTTTTAAATGCTTATCGACACATGTGTTATGAAGTTTTTGAGGAAAAGGAATAAGTATAGGTTGTGTAATACCAAGAAATACTCGACGGGTAACACTTTAAAGAAAAAGTGTGAATGGGTAGGGTCCTAATGTTTTCATTTTTAATGGTTATACTTGTGTTTATCGGTTGAACATGATTTGCGTAAACACTTTGAATTGCCTTGGTTGCTGAAAAGTGCTATAACTAATAAAGCTACCTAAATACTGTTATTATTAGCTAAGTGGGGAATTTCCATAAAATCATCTTCAATGCAAATCAAACAAGCAATAGAAAGAAAAACCATGCCCGATCTTAGTATGGGAAGGGTATGTGATGATCGATGATGATGAGTGATGGAGGGTGTGGTTGTGTGTTGTGGTGTGTGGTGGTGTGTGTGTGTGTGTGTGTGTGTGTGTGTGGTGTGGTGTGTGTGTGTATTTTAATTCCCAAAGGGCCAAGGGACACTTTATCAGGCTGACACATTCTCCGGGATCCATGAAATAAATAAGAAATAGATTAAATTTAAAAAAAAACTATTTTGGTTTGAGTTTGATGAAGTGTGTTTTATGGAGCTCCCAGTTTGCAAGGTGGCTGTTGTATTATTGTATTGCAAATAGGAAAATAGCGGGTAACAATAATTTCCTTTCTTAAAATTGCTGTTAGTTTTTTTTGTCTTAAATTAGACAAAAAACTTGCCCAGTGGTTTCAATGGCGGTGGCAAATTCCACTAATGTATTCTTTATTATGCACATATCTCCCAAAACTCACCTATTGTTTTTGTACCTGTCAGCCGTGTAGAGATGCAGAAGGCTGAGAGCGAGTTGATGGCCGATGGACGCGAGGACAGCGAGGGGCGGCGTCAGAGCGCTGCAGGCGGCCCGAGCCCATCCTCTTCTGGAACCAGCTGCAGGACGACAAGCACCGGCACCCACCCCGCTGCAGTCCGGGGCCCGGGGCGGAAGAAGACTCGCCGGAGACACGCAAACACTCATTCTGTGACACCATAAATTGTACTCAGAACTAGGGGCGCTGCACAATTTATCGGTTCGTTTTCGACATCGCAAATCAACGGAGCAATAAATAATTTCGCGAAAGACGTCTGTGCTTTAATGTGTTGGTTGGAAAGAAAATCTCAGTTAAAAAATGGCACTTTAAAACTAGTATCCCGGGGAGCCCAGATAGCACAGGGTATTATATATATATATCTATAATATATATATATAGATACACACACATACACACACACGAACACCACACAAACACACAACAGACAAATATAAACGGGCCTCCAAGTATAAAATTATACATAGTTGTCAAATGGTTTTAAAACCAGTTTCTTTGTTAACTACATTTAAGTGCTAAAATCAGCTAAGGTATTAAGGCGCCCATGACTGGTTATTGGTGATTGGGTTTTAAATATGCCAAATTGTGAATTATATAAGTGATTATTGGTCGGACTACAGGTTTTTTATATCATTTAAATTGTAAGTTTGTGGGCACTTCAAACACGTTATAGCACAAAAATGACCAAAATACAGCTGGAACTGGTTTAATAATAATAAAGACGGCGTTGTTTACGTCATACAGGCTGTGGTATTTGTGTGTATAATAGTTATCTTGGTCTCATGACCGGGAGATATAACAGAAAGGTATGCAATATCGTATTTGACTAGAAGAGACAATTATATTTTCAATCTCAACTTATATCTCAGGACAATAATGGCACAGCCAAAAATCTGGAATAGTTGCAGGTGCTAGTCAAGTCAACTCTATTGGTCAATTCTGCAATACGTGCCGACTACAGAGCAAAATGAAAATACGTTTTTTTTTTTCTCTTTCGACCCACGGGCAATAAAGGGGACTGTTAACAACCTCGTGAATGTATCCAGAGCATGAAATGTGTGCAGAGAATCATATAGATTAAATTCACCTCTGTGCATAGATGGGGCGTCCGTCAGACTCAAATCCAGTGTCTGCTGCATCCCACAATGGGACTCCGACCAGAGGTCTGCCATCGACCCGCTGGCCTGCTGCAGAGTGATCAATTAAAGGGAGGAGGAAAATCACATTACGATGACTCACTAGTTAATTATTTGAATCACATTTATAGTCTGTAACGTTTGCCCTTTAAACAGTCGCCCTCAAGTCGGCTATATGCTGAGTTCCACGTCTGGGGTTGATCCGTTGCGGCAGGAAAATCCGCCGATTTCACTTATTTAGGCCGAAATATGCCGTGCCGGGACTTTGTGTGTGACGTTGGCCCTTTTGTGACTGGTCTTGAACTGCTGACTAACAGATCTCCTGACAGGGTAAAATCAGACAGCAGCTGGAATGATAGATCGTCTGTGCTCCGACTTTCTCCTTTCCTAAAACAACTTGTGGAACGGTACACATGCTCACAAAACAAGTTCCTTCTAAAAATACATCTGTTTTTCCTCCGGTGCTAGACCGCCCCAAGACGATTGTGATTGGTTTGCAAGAACGCCAATAAACCAGAACAGTGGTTTCCTCCCATCCCTTAATGCTGTGTGTGGAGTAGCCAGACCCGCCAGCCGGCACGCTTTGGACGAGGGTTTGGCATGCGGAACTAACCGGAAGTCAAAATTTACAGGTATCGAGAAATTTGCAAACCACTTCCTTCCTAAACAATAATGGACCTGGCTTTCAAAATCCTATTTACTTACAGACACACAGGGTTTCAATTATGAATACAAAAGCCTCTTGTGTTTCCCTAGCACCGATGCTATCACAGAAACACTCTGTGGGGAAACAGTTTTATAGCCTGTGGTGGTGTGTAGTGGTTGTGCATTTTGGGAAAGCTTTGTACAGTTTGTACACAAGTGTTGTAAAATGTTGCCTTTTTTTAAAACGATAAAAAGTGTTCAACAAAAATGATTTGAAAAGAAAACAGATCCTTAAAATGCCACAACACGGATAAACAGTAGAAAACGGTCAACTCCAAGAGAGCGCTCAAACGTTAAATTACTTATTTCACCTTCAGCCTGGGTGCGGATGTTCTGATGCAGGAGACACAACCGAAGCCAAGAAAGCACATTGACGTGTCTGACGTGTTCCCTGCGCTCACGACGGTGTATCTGCACGCTACTTGCGGTTGACTCCTAATAATGATTTAGGATTTTTAAATCTCGTTGACTTCTGTCTACACCTCTATTGTTGTGTTAAAAGCAAGAAAACAAAGGAAGTAAAAAGGAGCAAAAACATTGATTAGTACTAGACACAAGTAGAATAAAGGTAAACAGTCCTGCATTTAAAAATGTACTTAAAAGTACCAAATGCAGTAAACTCAGCACATTTATAAACTAGAAGAAACAATTCCAAACGTTCTGTCACACACTAAGTTTTAACCCAAGTGGTGGTGACGTTTTTATCATCTTATCGCTCCCCCCCCCCCCCACATTGTCAATTTTCAATGGTGTTTGGTGCTTTTTCCCAAGTTTTACATTTTTTTTAATGTTGGACATTTTTCAAGCTTCTATTTCGACGGCCATTTTTTGTGACAAAAAAAAACGAGGCAACAGGAGGGTCATGGTTCTAATCATTTCAGTGCCTTGAAGTAGCATATAATGTGGTAGTTTAATAATAATGAACATTGTATTTTATAAAGTTACAAAATATTAGATTAATCTTAGTAACTAAAACTGCCAGTTAAGGTAGTGCAGTAGTAGAAGTAGAAGAAAGTGACATAAAAGAAAAAGACTAAGTAAAGTACAAGGACCTCTATGTGTAGTTAAGTACAGGACTCGAGTTGCAATGTACTTAGTTAATTTCGCACTGGCCGGCCCTGGATTACGCAGAGTGTGTGGTGTAATAGTGGGACAAGCAGTGTGTAACAGTTGTGTGAATGGTACCCTGGGTTGACCGGTTTTGGGGGGGCAATCAGGTGACCCAGCGGACAGTGACGTGTTTCTCGGAAGCTCGCATCCCATTCGTTACTGCCGAGGGTATAGGAAAAGTCTGTCTTGATCCCTCAGGGCGGCGCGCAGTTATTGACTCCAGGGTCTATGGAGGGATTTGAACCATCAGCCCATCTGAACACACCCCCCAAACACAAAGTCCAGTTAGGGCTCGTCCCAAAAAACAAGTCCAACAATGTAGAATACGAGGACGTTCTTCCTTTTACCACAGCTTTGATTTGATGAAAAAAAGAGTCAACAAACAGTAACTTTACCAAACAATGCGGATGCAATGAGCCTGCGAGGGGCCTTCAGGGCCCCGTTGAACGACCACAAAAATGGCCCAGTCACTGAAACAAAACACAGAGCACCAGAGGATTAATATACTTATATAATAATTATAGATATATATATGATATACACACACACATAAATACACATATATTATGCATAATATATATATATTATATATATATATATTACACACAACATCATATATGATATTCTATATATATATATATAAATTATATATATATATTTATATCTAGACAAATATATATACACTATATATATATACACATAGATATACATATATATATTCATTACACATATAGATATTATACATATAACAAATATATACAATATATTACAACATATATAGAGATAATATCTTATCTATATACTTATATATAATATAGACATTTATATATACAATACTATATATAGTATACACACCACAAACACACACCACACACAAACACGCGTCACAGCATTATCGTATTATGCTTAACCATATGAATGTCTGATACTCGGATGGGAGGGGGGGCCTAACCCGGAAGAGTGGAATGTTAACCCGGAGTGGGTGGGTTGTCTTGAAATTGGCGGGGCTGTAACCGGTATGTTTATTTTAAGCATGGAATTGATATGAGTTGGCAGAAAGGTTATCTTTATTGGATTAGAAAAACTATTTACATGACAGCATCAGCATTGAGCTCAGATGGCAACAGAATACTAATATCAACAGAATAGTGTAGGGGAGGGGCGCTGGGACTAGCTATACAGATAAGTGTCGGGGGAGGGCGCTTGGGACTAGCCTCTCACAGATTAGTGAGGGGAGGGGCGCTGGGAACTAGCCTATCCCAGAATAGTGTAGGGGACGGGCGCTGGACTAGCCTATCACAGAACGCAGTACACGGTCAGCTACAAATGAGGATTTTATTCAAAACGAGCACAAGATTTTGACTGTATTAACTCGTATAAACTTGTATTCGCCAAGGGCTTTGTCAGTATCGGCTTACTCGTTTCAGCGAGGATAAGGCTCATCTCTATGTATTATATACTATATATAAAAAAACAGAACAAGACAAGGTAACCACAACATAAGGTGGATATTGTGATGGGTGTTTTGGTTTTTTTACCTCACTCTTCTTTCTTTCACTTTGATGTCTACGGCGGAAGTAGGCAGGACTACCGGTGGCCTAACCTGTGCGGGTCTCCCCAGGCTGCTGTGGCTTCCCCCTGCGTTCTCTGAATTAGCTTCCCTCCTCTTCTGGAATACACACCAGGGTTGAGAGTCGGCCTCGAGCTGAAAAGGGCTCCGATGCTGAGGACGGCTGTTGGACGCCGTTTTCAACACAGTCGGCATCTGTTAACCACAGAGAAAAAACATTGCAGAGTGTGCGGTTTGCAGCATTTATGACCTGTTTAAAAGTAAAAGTACTAATCCCAACGCAAACAATACTCCAACTTTTTTTTTTTCAAGTAAAAATCCTGCATTGAAAACCATAGGTAAGTAAAGCTTTACGCGTAATGTGAGTATTAATAAACGTCAGTTACATGCAGAGTGCGTGTATCATGGGACGCACGGACAGTTTTGTTGTATACTTAAATTCAGGGGGAGGACTAGATATCGGCCTTAGCTTTTGGATATCATATGGATAAGTGTCGTCTTTTACTGCGTTTTTAAAGGGTTTGCATTACAGTACAGTGGATGTCATTTTTGAACTTACCAGACTATTGTAACGGTTCTAGTATTTACCTTACCCACTTGTCATATATCCTACACTAATGGTGATTATGTATCAAAAATCTCATTCTGTAAATCTATTTAGTTAAGATCAATAGTAACAACTACTTATCGTATCATATCGAAGGATTTGGTCAAAAATAATATGATATTTGATTTTCTCCAATCACACGCATAGGGGAGACAGGAAAAGTATGTCTACCTAAATGTCCTTAAATGTAAAGTATTCAGTTCTATAGTCTCTATACCTCATTGATAGCTACATTTAGGGATGTCGATGTAGCTGTGACCCATCTCCATGTGGATCCTCAAACCTCCCAAACTGACAGACTGTACTGGTAGTTCCTCAGGTCCTGTGCGATTTAAAGACAGTTTCGGAACACTGAATAGGTCAATAATGTGCATAGGCAACGGTTTGCTTGTGCTTTAGTACTTACAGCCAAGCAGAGTATTTGGTGTGTCCGTCTCTCGATCCACAGGCCGAAAACGGACAGCTTGTCGCCGTAGGGGATAACTGAGAAAGAAAAGCTATTTAGTTTAGTACAACCAACCTAAAAATACCTTACCACAAAGCACTTTTCATAGTACAAGTGCTTCACAAAAAATACAAAGTGCTATCCCTCCAAATCCATAAAAAAAGGAACAAATTGTAATAAAGTACACAGAAGTAAGGAGAGAGAAAAACAAAAACAACAACCACGCAACAACAAACTTATAAAAAGGAAAAGTTTTATAAAATTGAGTGTTTTGGCAATTAAAATTTTTTTTAGTGACAATCAGGAAGCAATGTTGTAGAGGTCTAGGTCTCGACAGTCGGCAGTCAAATCACAGTCTCTCTATTTCTAAGTCTAGATCGGGGATGTTGAAAAATGCCAGAGTGTTGTACAATCGGAGATTGCATTTAGATGGTAAAACCTTAGTAATCAACCCATCCTTGAAGCTAACTATATCTATAGCTAATATATCTACATACTAAATGTCATTACTAATGTCTAGTATGGATGTGTTATTACTTGCTAGGAATAAATGGTATAGGAAGAAGAAGAAAGTGTACATGTGTTTGGTAGTATGCATCTGTGTCTACGATGTGTAAATAATATGTGTAAGAATAACTGAAGAATAAGTTTACTACAGGATAAATTAGAGAAAGGGGGTCGGACCTACGAAGTTGTTTATCAATCGCCAACTATTTTGACATGGAAAAATATTTTGTGTTGTTGGAATGACTTTCAAGTTTGGAAGACTGTGTTAATGAAGTACATGACTTATTCTCGTCATTTGAAGTACATATGATTCATGAAGCATGAGTTATAAATGTTGGAATAAAGGTTTGATGTTTTTAAAATGTCAAATAAACTATTACAACATAAACTAGAAGTCCCAGTGCAGGGAGGCTTAAAAATGGGGGGGATGTGATCTCTTTTGGGGATCCAGGCAACAATCTGGCTGAGCTTTCGGTAGATGATTTTGAAGACTGTGCCGTGTTGTGACTGTTAGGAGTTGCAATTCTACAGTAGCAATGCGTCAGAAAGGTAAAAACACATGAATACCTTTCTCGAGTTCACAGAGAATTAATGACGTGAAAAGCAATAACATTGTCATTCAATTAAGAATTATGGAATAGACCATTAAAAACATTTAAAAAAAAGAGAATCAAAAATATTTGACATCATTACTAAAACATATATTGTCTTGGTGTGAGCTCAGACAATATTAACCTCTGTGGTTTTCAGGCATTTGTTCATATTTCCTTGAATTCCTTTTTTAGGGTAATTGCGAAACAAATGTTTAGTCAAAAATGTAGTCAACATGTGATCATATCATAAAAATGTTCAGAACAAACAGCGTTCTGTAATAGTGAACGGCAAATTTGTACCAGAGCAATGTCAGGAGATGAATTTGGCCCTAAAGCTGAATGTTTTTGAAATTCTCAAATTCTATTATGAAAACATTACCTACACTCAAATGGTTTTTGGTGCTGAAAATAAGTTTACAAGAAAGTCTGGGGTTTACAAGAGTAGGTAATATATGAATAAAATAGCATTTAAACGTCTAAACTTAACATGTGTATCGCTTTTTGAGTAGGAGTGTTGTTAAAAAACATTTACTTGGAACGCTGGTGTTATTTTCGTAGCAGGTCTAAACTATATCGGCCTATTGTTTAACGCCAAAGATAACAGGGAAGTTAGTGAAGCTCCAACCATTGTATTCGCTGCCAAGCCGTAGGAGCAGTCGGAGTGGAGGAAAGACTTTGGCCCAGGGCACCTCAGCTTCTGGACGAGTAATCCAAACCAGGAAAGCTTAGGTGGGGAGAGTGTGAGGCATCTAGAGGAGACAGTGTGGAGAGAAGAAAGAGCATCCCAGCGTGGGTCATTACTGCGCAAAGAAACTGCTTGTGCATCGTGCACAATTACAGCTCCAACAAACTTCCCTGTAAAGAAGTATCCAACTCTGGTAGTCTTTTGGTTTTGTTAAATAGGCAGAAAAAGAGCCTGTGTGTGGGTGTGTGTGTGTGTTGTGCGGAGCGGTGTCGTTTCTTACCTTTGTGGCGCTTCTTGGTAAATGTTGAGATAGCTGGTGAAGAGGTCTTTTTGGAATAGTTTTTTTTCTGGTAAACAATCCCAACAAAAAAACAGCGCTCTTTGTCCCAGCAGCTGCCAGGCCCGTTTGAGCCAAAACACCAACACTGCCGAGAGGAGTCGGAAGACAAAACAAAAAACATCAACGGGACGCTGTGGGACAACATGACAAAATGGACAACATCTTCGTCATTTGTATCCGTATCAGGGGTTTCTGCAGGTTACCACGTCAAATTAAAGCTACAGTGCGTCTTTTCTGTGGCCCCCATGAGGAATATAAGTAATAACAACAAAAGTGTTGGGCTCGTCACACATGAGACATAGCTTTTCAGTTTGATCGCGCACCGCTCCCCCCAACCCTCCTTCACACAGTTGCTATTAGCCACAAGGAGGACACGGAGGATAAAAAAAACAAGACTGGACTCCTTCAGAAGAGGTCATTATTTTCCCTCGAGTTCGGTGTGGGAAAAGTCACCGGACGCCACAATCGCCTGAACATAGTCAGACGGAGAAATCCAGAGAGAGTTGTGTGGAGCTGAGGGTTTAAGTGGCTTATTCAGCACTCATTTTTGGCAAACGGGCTGAATGTTAATCATGTTCATTAACTATCAAAAGGTTATCACTATAGCTATGGAGGTTCTTCCGTGTAATTGAGGACATAGAATAAGCCGTCCCTCAAAAGCCAGAGTCAGACAATTACTTGCAAAGTAAAGACAGGATTCAAATGAATAAAAGCGACAGTGAGTAATACCCAACATGGTAACAGGATACAACAAAATACTTTTTGGGTAGTAAAAGAGAGAACATACAAAACCAAGGAATAAAAAAAAAACACATCAAAGTGCTGCGGAGAGCCTTTTAATGAGACACGGGTTAAACGGACGTAGGAAAAAATTAAAGACTGGAACACAATACTTGACCGAATTTAATGATTCATTAATGATATGAAGTTTTTTAGACTTTTTAAGAAAGTATATGCGACCGAGTACTATGTATGTGCTATGTATGGTGAAAGTATCCAGATTATTCGAGATATATTGAACCTACTACAGGAAACTAGTTTTCGACATTGACAGCAGGTTTGGCGTTAGAAACAATGTCCAGACGGCGAGGCTCCACTCCACGAATAAGTGAGATCTGGCCACGGGGCAGGGCTCTCTCCACCATACTCTGCAGAGGAAACACAGCAGAGCACATTTCCACTACATGCATGAGAGCAAAAAATAGTGGGAACGAGTATTACCGTGGGTGTACTTTTGTACCCTTGATCGGACACCTTGAGGGGAAAAGATGTTTTACAGACTGATGACAAGAGAAAACAATCTCCCCAAACAAATATAAGAACTGGCGCCATCAAAATATTATTCTAATTAACCAGATTTTTTTTCTTGAAGTATAGGCGACTGATCCTAATAAGCAAACATACGTGCAGTTAATCTCTGGGTGTGTGATGCTGCCTGTGGTGGAAGTTTCAGAAAGAAAATTATAGTAGTCCGGACCTAGTTATTAGATGGTATATTTCTTTTTAGTTTCAAAAGCAACTCCAGGATCACTAAGACCACATGTTAAGCTGCAAACACATTCGCGTTAAAAGACATGCATGTGAAAGGAGAGAATTACAAATAACCCCCCCCCCCCCAACTAAAGAAAAGACAAACCTCCGCTCCTCATCCCAGTGGTGATCAGCAGAGGAGGGAGCTAATCATCGTGATCTGGCGGCAGGCTGGGACCCCTCTTCACTGATGCCAGTACCGATTCCAGAGAGCCAGGGGATAGTCCAAGGGTCCGGAAACGGAGGTCGGCGACACTCTACGCGCAACAGAAGCTTCCGGGGCGAGAGCCACGACTCGACCTCTGCCCCAGGCTGAAAGATGAGAGAGTCAGTGACTGTGGTCCCATATACTTAAAATCGGGCTCTCAACTGGAGCACTAATACAAACATTGCAGAAGGCAGAAAAACATCGTAAAGAAATCTGTATCTGATATTAGAGAAACAGCACAGTAAAATGTATTTATTTAGGCGTGCAAATCAATTCATTGTTAAATTTGTTCAAGAAAAGAATGTTAGAAATATTCCTTTCGATGTTTAAATCAACGAGCAGTTTTGTTGTATTTTAGCAGAATACTGAAAACAGCAGAACTGACTTCACTTAACATCAGTTGTCTTAGTGCAAAAGTAATATCGTTATCTGCATAGTTTTTCTCATATGGTGCAGCCCTTACTTTCAATATTATTATTGAGATCAGTAAAACCATACACATAGCCTATTAACACCGGGAAAGAACCAATTTTTACTCAAAACAAGAAACAAAGGAGTAAAGGGGGGTCGGGGTAGTTCACTGGTAAAGCGGGCGCCCTGTTTAACAGGCCCTTGTATGGGAGTAACTTTGCTTGCATGCCATTCCCTTTCTCTCCCCATTCATATCTAAGTGCACTATCAAATAAAAGGCTAAAATGCCAAAAACTGAATCTTAAAAAGGAGATATAAACTAATAGAAACGTAAACTTAAGAATCAGTGCTTTTCCCTGTAGGCGATAGAGATGATGACACAGGATCGTGTCTTCCTGTCGTTTGGTCGGAGAGACGGGCACTGAACTCATGGGAGTGCCGGCGGCTCGCACCGACAGCTTGGTTGAGTGTCTGCGACTTTCGTTGGGAAGATGCCGCAAGCGAACACACGCGCTTATGTTCCCGAGGACAACCTGACGACACACGACAACGAAAAGTATTTTCAAGGGGTAAATTAGGGGAAAACAACAGTAAAAGTAGTACAGTATTTAAAGAGAACATCATATGTCGGTGTTTGGGGACCTGTTGAGGAACGGACACGGCACCATGACGGTCGGCGGAGGGGTAGTGAGAGGACGGCGGCTCGAGGCCTGCTGCAGGGGGGGGGATGGTGCGGCAGTAATCAGACGGGAAATGGGGTTCGGACTGTGGACCAGAGGATTCATCATCGCCCAGGGCTGGGGGGGGCTACAAGGCAAAACATGTCATAGAGGTTATTGTGTTAAAATAGTTGTTCGTAGTAGATTAACTAATCCATCTAAATCAGGATATCGTCCCAAGTGAAGTAACTCACTTACAAGGTGCGTAGGTAAAACTGTCTTGTGGTGGAGGGTGCAAAAACTGACCTATTGTTAGAGTAGATAGTCTTTTGGGCAATTGAAGAAGAAAAAAAAGGGCAGCGGTAGCAAAATCCACCCGCGCCCGTCCGACTGCACGCAATGCTGACTTCCTAATAAGAAGGGAAACACACATCTCCCTGAACAGCAGTTATCATTCAACCATTACATTATTAGCAGGGCTTTGAGCTAATGATGTTGATTTGGTATTGTTAGTTGTGTTGTTAGAAGAAATTCTGCTATCCATAGACTAAAGGCAAATCTTTCAGGAAAAGAAACTAGCGTTCAGTGAGACAGGGCTGATCGTAAACTTATTGCTAACTGTGTCAAAATGGTAGCGGGCAGCTAAAGATGGCATGTGTATAACACGTTGGCCGTACCGTAACAACTTGAACATGTGATATAGTAGGATAAGACACAATGGAACTTTATAATTTTGAGGGAGAGGAAAAAGGCAAATAGAAACAAAAATAGAATAAATAAAGCTTAACAGGTTCCAATCTGAACTACACGTTTTCACAGCTAGACGGTGTTGTTTGTGTGGTCCCGTTGGGAACCATTTGTGTCGCCAATACTTCCAAATTAACGCTGACACAAAAAAACAGGGTAAAGTTTCTTGGACATTGGAGAATTCTGATTAAGGCACAGACACGATTATAATGGCAAACCAATATTAAGCATTTCCCGGTTCTCGCATTAAACTGCCATATAACCCAATCTTTTTTTTTTTCTTTTGTATTATTAATCAGAATCATTGAATAATTGACAAAAAATGCTTTATGCATTAAAGAATATTTGAAAAATTAAATAAAACAGATGTCAACCATGTTCCCTTATGAGGTTGGCGTTGCTATTCTGTACCACAAGAGGAGCCTACAACGTCCTGTTAGTGTTGGGTGGCATATGTCTGTCCACTCAGAAGGACGCTCTACAACGTCCCTGCGTTAGTGATGGCGTGCATAGTTGTCCACAGAGGACGTCTGCAACGTTACTGTTAGTGTGCGCGTTGATAGTCTGGGTCCACCAGAGGTACGCTCTTCTACACGTACTGTTAGTGATGGCGTTGGCTAGCCTGTCCAAAGGAGGAGCTCTACAAGCCCCTGTTAGTGGTGGAGTGATAGTCTGTCCAACCAGAGGGACGCTCTACACGAGCCTGTTAGTGTGGCGTGCATGTCTGCCACCCAGAGGACGCTCTTACACTCGATGTAGTGATGGAGTTGGCAAGTCTGATCACCAGACGGACGCTCTAAAAGTTCCAGGTTAGTGGATGGCGGGGCATAGTATGTCCACCAGAGGACGCTCTAAAACGTCCCTGTCTAGGATGGCGTTGCATAGTCTGGCCACCAGAGACGTATACAAGTCCAGGTTAGTGATGGGGCATAGTCTGTCCACATGAGGACGCTCTTACAAAGTCCACTGTTAGTGATGGCGTGGCATAGTCTGTCCACCAGAGGAGCTATAAGTCCCTGGAGTAGTGATGGCGGTCAATAGTCTGGACACCAGAGGCCTGCTCCACAATGTAATTTTGGCAAGAACCCGATTGTTTTTGTGCAAGTGTTTTGGTTCAAAAGGACTCTTAAAGTTTCAGATCTAAGTTTGCTGTTGTAAGTTTTGTATTTTTAGTCATCAGAACTGTAATATATGTTAACGCGTTCTCTGTTCTGTACAATTAAAAAAAATTATTATCATATATTTTAGGTGAGGACTCAAATAATATGAATAACCTAATGTTAGGAAACTCTGTATGTTTTTGTTAGCATTTCTGGATTTTTAAAAATATATATGGCCCATTTGGCATATTAGATTTTTAAATAACCAAATATTTGTATTGGTATCGGCCTTTAATAAAAAATCAAAAATGGGTCGGGCTCTATTCTGATAAAATCTCAAATGAAGGGGTATCGAATCAAACTGATGGTAAGGCTGATTTTTTGTGCTCAGATATCAAAATTCAGATAAATGAGAAGCTGGAAAGTGGAGCTTTGAGTGTGAGTGTTGCGGGGTGCGGTGGTGATGGTGGAAAGGCTCTACGCAGTCCATCAGTCCGTTGCATGACCACACGGCCAGTGGCAGTGATTGTGAGCACTGAAGACGCATATGTGTTTTGGGAACTGCTTATGTGAACCAAAAACAGCAGATATTCCTGTAGCTACATTTCACTGCTGCCCCTTATTAAAGAAGAAAACGGTAGTGACTAAAAACTTATACGGATGTTGTCAATAATCGATTAGTGATTATAGGTGCAGTAGGTAAGCCTATTAAATTACCTTTCTGTATATGCTGAAACGAACAGACATTCGAGTAAAAAATACTGAAGCAAGTGAATTTAAAGTGCAACCACTACAGCCTGTTCGTGAATTGCAAACAAAAACCATTGGCTTTAGCAGGAAAGGGGGAGGGACTGAGACATTTTTTGGCTAAGGTCGGATCTTTGCAATCCACCTACAGGCCTTTATCGACAGACTTAAGTTTTCCCAAATAATTATGCAAGAAAACACTGTAAATGTTGCGTTTACTGAAATATAAGTATTATTGCATGAAGAAGGCAAGAGGAGGAAGCTTATTAGGGTTTTCAAAAAAAAACACATGAAAAAAAGCTCATTTGAGTACTTTTTTTAAAAATTTTGTAAACTAAGCCATTACAGGCTAATTAAAGTGAATTCACCATAAATTTCAATTATAGGCAGTTTCAAAAGAAGTGTTTTGGTCACATTTTCCACCATTGGACGGATCTTATGGTCCCTCTAATCATTTGATCAACCACCTCCTTAATCAAGTGGCACAGTTTGTGCAAAGCCTGTGATATCCAGGTCCTTATAATGTTAAATGTAGCTGTTGTTATCCTTCCTAAAGGAATGTGGGCTTTCTCTGGGCATGCATTCCCTACCCCAGCTTTGCGTTTTGGGTACAACACAAAGAGCTGACTGTAAACTGGAGGTTTGCATGTGCAAACTGCGATTTAAAAAACCTGTGCGCTGTTTACATAAGGTCACCTTATTAATACACAAAGGTATAACACACTCTCACACACAACAA
>NW_022605585.1:286478-321899 GCF_008692095.1 Etheostoma spectabile | reverse complement strand
AGAGAGAGAGAGAGTTTCCATTGGCTACACATGCAGACAGCAGGAAGAGGTCTTGCTCTGGCAGATATTCTGCCGTTTATTCTTGCTTTTGCTTTATGCTAAGCTAGGCTAACCAGCTGCTGGCTGTAGCTTTATCTTTAACCGAAAGATATGAGAGTGACATCAATCTCCTCCTAAAAGTCTTTGTAAAAAAAACACATGACTAATAAGCATTTTTCGCAAAATGTTAAACTGTTCATTTAAAAGTTTTCACAAAGCTTGTACATTTATAATCGCTACTTCTAAAGAATCAAAATGTATAAAAAAAATTTAAAAAAAGGTGCGATATGACTTTCAAAATGCCAAAAGAGCCAAAACATGTGATGTAAAGATCTCACCAGCTGTGCAAACGCTGATCTGAGATTCAAAAAACTAAAGCGGACATTGCAAAATCTTTCAAAGTGAAGAAAAAACATTGGTATTCAAACTAAATCTGGGAAAACACTGGAGAGCAATGGAAGAGGACGCCACGTTACTCATAAAGTAACAGCAGCGCAATCACAAAAAAGGGGGGAATTTAAGACAATAAAAGCATAGAAGAAGAATCCTGGCAGAAGGAAAATGAGAATTACAGCAAAAACGTTGAGATTCATCCAGGACGAGATGCTCACACGCACTATTCACGTCTTTGTGAATGAAAGGAAGTTCAAGATGGCCGCTTGACACTCTTAAGCGACACAACCCATCTCGTCGAAACCACAGAACACGTCACGGAACGCACAACGCCTCGTGCAAGAACACACACACACACCACCACACCACACACACCCACACACACACACACCACCACACACCACCACACACACACACAACACACACACCACCACAAACACACCACACTACCACATCCACACACACACACACACACCACACACACACACACACAACACACACACCACACACAACACACACACACAACCCACACTACACGACACACCATCATTCACATCACACCACACACACCACATCGAGCACTCCACTTTTAAGGGTTGCAGTTTTCCCGGTTGAATCCCTCCGGACAGCTCAAATGATTGCTACGATCCAACATAAAGCACGGTTTGGTTGTTTTAAGACATTTGTCCATGTTTTTGAGCTATTTTGCTTCAGTAACATGTCTTCTTTCAGACTGGTGTGAAAAAACCCATCCAAAATACACATTTTTCTCTTATTTGTGTTGTGATTTCTCCTAAATTCACCAAAAGCTAGCATTGCTAAATGTTACATTTGAGAAAAAAAAAAAAATTGCGATGCAGATGACAATTGTCTTAATGTCAGTAAGTGGGGAAGTTTCACGGTGATATCTTGTTAAATATCGACCCTGTTCCCCTGTAGCGTCGTCTCAATTTTACAACTCCATGTCAGAAATCTCCACTTCGGTTTAACTTAAACACCAAACTCTCCACTTTCATTCCCGTCTACATTACAGAGTGTAAATTGTAATTTCCCCCACTGGGGATTACTAAACAAATTAAAATAAAAAAAATAAAAAAAATATCCTGAAGCTTTTCACACAGGGCTTTGGTCAGATATCACTCACAGCCCGATTTATGCAACATTTCATTCATAAAAACATGGAGAAAATGGATTTTGTCGAGCGCCGATTTGAGTCACGCATGCTCAGATTTAAACGGTTTACAGCATCACATGTCATACTGAGATGTGTGAAATCCATGAAATAATAAACTTTTCTAATTACAAACCATAACAGAAGATGGGAATCATTTAACAAACGTTGTAGCTATCTGTGGTTGTTTGGTTGCTAACGTTAGCTCAAAACGCCATTCAATTAACAGCCTTTGTTGTGTTGGATGCTAACTTGAAGCTAAGCTAGCAGTGAACCAACATCATTAACCCTCGTGTTGTCTTCCCGTCAAAATGGGGGGGGGGTGTATACTTATGCCCCCATTGGTTTTACTGGGGTAAGATGACTTCTTCTATGGTGAATGAAAGCCTCGATCCGACCAAGTAGCTCATCCAATCAAATCAAAGCATTGACGGCAACGCAGCTGCCAGTTCTGCCGTTATTTACCTTTTTCTTCTTCTTCTTCTTCTTCTTCTAGTCCGTAGAAAGAGCAATGTCGGTAGCCTTTGCTCATTAGCGCCACCTCTGTTCAGAAGAAGACTGCAACTAGCGTCGCGACCACCACGCGGGATTATTAACAGTTACAGCGCTCCCATGATGCGGCTAGTATTTCCAACGTTTTAGTGAAATAGAAATAGCGATATATTTTTACTTCTTCCACGCCCTGAATACCAGCGTTATAAGGTAATCAGCAGTTTACGCTAGCTTGTGTCAAGCTACAGACATATTTAAATTGGCATGAAAACAGATCCCACAGGACGGTCGGCTCGGTACGTGTGCGTTATTAACCCCTGGGTTCATTTTAGGCCGGAATTGTCCTTTAATGTCAGTAACCCACTGGGGAGGTTGCATGGTGATATCTATTAGTTAAAATATTTTCCCTATTCACCTGTAGTGTAAGGTGACCAGATTTCTTAGATAAAATCCGGGGACATTTTCAGCTCAGAAGCAAATATACCTCCAAAAACACGTCATGTTTTTATTTTTGTAAAACTTAAAACGGGGACACTAGACCTAGAGCTGTTTCCCCCCAACAGACAACATCATTATGGACAGGATTTCTAAGGAGCTCGACCTTTCTGTTAAAGATTAAGATCCTTTTTTTAAAAACATAAAAGTCCGCGAAATTGCGTTGGCTAAAGCCACCAGACTCCATGTAAATAATCAGTGATTTTAGCATCGTAAAACACGGCTTTCTAGAACATCTCTGAGCTCTGAGCAGCGCTGCTCGATCGGCTCCGTTTGGTCCGCGTTTTCTTTCTTTCATTCCACTTTCGGGTCTGTCAGTCACAGTGAAAACCGGGGACATTTCCGGGGACAGATCCAGCTGGGGACAGGTCACCAAAACCGGGGACTGTCCCCGAAAACCGGGGACGTCTGGTCACCCTACTGTAGTGTCTTTTCACTTCATCTCCACTGTCCCGGCTGTCAATTTACTCTAAGGTTTAAAAAAACTTCCTTCTTCATTTACAATAGTTTTATAACATTTGTTTGCTGATTATTTTGAGTATTTTGTGGTTTGTTGGGTTTTCTCGCTTGTGCTGAAATGTACATGTTCTCATTTATCTTTTAACATGATCAAAATGAACTAATTAACAACTTTTCTGTCCAGGTGAACACACACACACACACACACACTAACAGTTAAATGACACGTGCAATAGACTCTCATCCATCTCCCTGACTGTCATGGCAACTCGCCTCAGAGATGTCTAGATCAGCTGTTTTGGCCCCCAATCAGATCTTAAAAATATCTGCAGAGACCAGGTCCCTATCTCACTGAACGGAGCTCCACTGCTGCCACGCTAAAAACGATCCTGTTGCAGATATTGAAGGTGGACGTTGGACTGTTTTCACTTTCTAGTTTAGAAACAACCTCCACACACGACATTTTAGCCACGTTAATGACGCGATGGCGAGGAGTTTACGTTCTGTTGCAAATTGTGTTCAGCTGGCGTTGATGATTTGAGTCATGTGACCATAACATTCCCATCTCCACGTCATTAGCCAGATTCTTTCCTTCTTTATTTCTGTCAGTTTCAGATCCCTTAATACCGCTTATGACACTTCTAAATGTGTCGGGGTGATTAAAGTTTTTTTTTTTTTTTTTTACTCTTTGGGGACAATTTTTGTCAAATTAAACTGAAAAAGGAGCAGAACGCGTAGCATTTTATAGCAATTTTGGAGCGTTGATTACGACTAAAACTATAACATCTTGTGACGTTCATCGGGTTGACCAGAGACTAGTTTGTGCGGATTGTGACTTGAAACAAAAACTTCACCGACGTCAGATTCAGGGCAGGGAAGCGCCACTGATTTCAGATGCAATAGCAATTTTATTAGGGATATTTCAGTTACAATACTAATTTTGCTAGGATATAAAAAGGGATTTTGAGAGAAGTAATTCTGTAAATTCTACAAGGAACCTTCTGATCTGGTGCAATATTAAAAATTGTAATGCTGATGTTAAGAATTGACTTCAAAGCAGTTACACAGAGACAGAGAAGAGAGAAGTGCTTTTCTTTAGTGCAGAGGGGTTAATGCAGAGAAGTACTGTATACTAAAAGCCACACATCTGTGGAAGTTTCCTTTCCCTCGCCACAATTTCCCCAAACTTCGGAGCGTTATTTAACAGGATATGGATTCCTTAAATTGTCCAGTTTCATTTGATACTAATAACTGCAGTCTGGCTTTAAAGCTACAGTGTGTAGTTTCTGTCGCCCCCAATATTGAATTTGAAGTAATGACAACAAAACTGTCGGTGCGTTCACATGATACAAGCCTTCCGTAATCCCCCCCCCCCCCCCCCCCCCCCCACCCCACGCATTGCTAGTACCAAGGAGGACACCGAGGATAAAAAAAAAAAAACATGATGTATGCATGATGCTATGTGAAGTTTTATTCTGGTAGGAGTAAAGAAAATATTAGCCTATATGGGTGTATTTTGGGCCTATTTGATTAGTGTATAGCTTGTTTGCATATTAAAATTCATTTTCAAAGAAACATAAAACATAAAATATTTTACCTTTCATGGGTACTTTCATTGTGTAAAGTTTCATTTTGATAAGATTAAAGGAACAAAATAGCCCCATTGGGGTGTCTTGTTGCCCTGCCTTATCGGACACATCTCGGATTAATGAGAATTTAACATATTTCCTCAACTAGGATTTCTTAGGACTTTTAGTGTGTTTCTGTACACCTCATAGAAATGATCTAAACTGCAAAACATTATTTTACAATTAGTTGTTAAACGCTACTTTGCCTGGACAATACTCAGAAGTTTATGAAAAGAAAATGTTCTTGCACGAGGCCCGGTGTTTTCCTGTGCCGTGTCGTCATAACCAGCATATGAAATGAAAGTGTATTAAACCTTGAGAGGAAATGAGATTTCTTTTCATCCCTGTGATGTACATTTTAAGAACTGAGCCAGCACCTGATCCCATGTACCACCTCTAAAGTACGGAACAGCGCAGTCAGTAATGTCCCTTGCTTTAATATGATCATTTCATTCAATAAGCCCGTATTAAAATATAATAAATACATCCAAATGAGAGACATTTCGCTAGAAGCGTCCGTGGGAAACATTCACTGAGGTGCTCCGAGCTGACGGGGTGGGGGGGGGGGGCCAGCGGGGAGCCTTGGAAGGCAGAGCAGAAGAAGAAAAAAATGGTTTGAATAGTTTGGTTGTATTTGGTCACGTCGCCGTGGTAATCCTTGGTTAGTGTTTGGCTTCTTGTGTTAAAGCAGCTTTGGTGAGCACGAAAACACACAAACGCACAACGCTTCGGTTTGCATCCCTCCAGAGAAACACATCCTCAACCTCAGAGTGGGAACGTAGTGCCGGCGGCTGCGTGTCCTCACGTGCCACAAAAAAACCCCCCAAAAAACGAGCCGTTGCATCAGCATGTCCCGCCACGATCAACCGCTTTTCTCTCAATGTGGTCAACCACCATTATGTGTGTGTGCATGTGCGTTAGATGGTGTGTGTGATGTAGAAGATGAACTCCATGTCCATGGCAGTCTGTGGTACACTCGCGCTACCTCCATGGATGACGGGGATCAGAGCGCCGTCCAGCTCGTTCATGTAGCGCTGGGGGAGGAGCCTGCCTCCGGAGCCGGCCTGGTACTCCACCTGGGAACGAACACACGGGGAAACACTCAGCACGCCGACTGGTTCTCAACAGAGCAGACGTTATTCTAAATACAGAGAAAGACAAAGAAAGACAGACTCGAAGGGTAGCACTTTAAAGGAAAAGGGTGAATGTGTAGTGTCGAAAGATCTGAAAATCGCGCAAAGACGGTCGTTAAGTAGCCACGCTGCCACGAAAGGCAGCGCTAGATCGGCTTAATTAGTGTGAAGAAGAGTCCAAGGAGACGAAAGGTAACGTCTCTAAAAATAGAGTCGTGAAGGGTAGAGACACTGAGGGGGATCACCAAAGGAGCACTAACACGGACTAATTAGGGTGAAGGTAGTCTTTTTTTTTTTTAAACTGTCTATTTATGTGTTTTATCGGTTTTAAATGCTTATGACACCTGTGTTTTATGAATTTTTTTGAGGAAAAGGAATAAGTATAAAGGTTGTGTAATACAGAGAAATACTCGAAGGGTAACACTTTAAAGAAAAAGTGTGAATGTGTAGTGTCTTAATGTTTTCATTTTTTAATGTTTATACTTGTGTTTTATCTGTTGAACTGATTTTGCGTAAAGCACTTTGAATTGCCTTGTTGCTGAAACGTGCTATACTAATAAAGCTGCCTAAATACTGTTATTATTAGCTAATTGGGGGAACTTTCCATAAAATCATCTCTCAATGCAAATCAAACAAGCAATTAGAAAAAAAACCATGCCATCTCTAGGTATGGTGAAGGGTATGTGATGATGATGATGATGAGTGATGTGGTGTGTGTGGTTGTGTGTTGTGGTGTGTGGTGGTGTGTGTGTGTGTGTGTGTGTGTGTGTGTGTGTGTGTTATTTTAATTCCAAAGGCCAAGGGAACTTTATCAGGATGCACATTATCCTGGATCCATGAAATAAAATAAAAATATCTTAAATTTAAAAAAAAAACTATTTTTGGTTTTGAGTTTGAATGAAGTGTGTTTTTATGAGCTCACAGGTTTGCAAGGTGGGCTGTTGTATTATTGTATTCAAATAGGAAAATAGGTGTAACAATATTTCCTTTCTTAAAATTCTGTTAGTTTTTTTGTCTATAAATTAGACACTAAAAAAAACCTTGCCAGTGGTTTCAATGGCGGTGGCAAATTCTCACTAATGTATTCTTTATTATGTAACATATCTCCCAAACTCCCCTATTGTTTTTGTACCATGTCAGCCTGTGTAGAGATGCGAAGCGAGAGCGAGTTGATGCCGCTGGACGCGAGGACAGCGAGGTGCGGCGTCAGAGCGCTGCAGGCGGCCAGAGCCATCTCCTTCTGGAACCCGCTGCAGGACGACAGCACCGGCACCACGCTGCAGTCCGGGGCCCGGGGCTGGAAGAAGACCTGCAGGAGACACGCAAACACTCCTTTCTGTTGACACCAGTAAATGTACTCAGAACTAGGGGCTGCACAATTTATCGGTTCGTTTTCGACATCGCAAATCAACTGGCGCAATAAACATTTCGCGAAAGACGCTCTGTGATTTTACTGTGTTGGTTGAAAGAAAATCTCAGTTAAAAATGGCACTTTAAAAATATATCACGGGCGCCCAGATAGCACAGGTTATTTATATATATATATATATATATATATATATATATATACACACACATACACACACACACACACACACACACACACACAGACAAATAAAAAGGGCCATCCAAGTATAATAATATATACATAGTTGTCAAATGGTTTTACATAACCACAGTTTCTTTGTTTAACTACAATTAATTGCTAACATCAGCTAAGGTCTTAAGGCGCATGACTGGTTATTGTTGATTTTGTTTAAATATGCCAAATTGTAATTATATAAGTGATTATTGGTCGGACTACATGTTTTTATTATCATTTCAATTGTAAGTTGTTGGCACTTCAAACACGTTTATAGCAACAAAAATGACAAACATACAGCTGGAACTGTTTAATAATAATAAAGAGGCGTTGTTTACGTCATACAGGCTGTGTATTTGTGTTATAATATTATCTTGGTCTCATGACAGGGATTATATAACCAGAAGATGTATCCAAATGTATTTGACTAGAAGAGACAATTATATTTTTCAATCTCAATTATATCTCAGACAATTAATTGCACAGCAAAATCTGGAATAGTTGCAGGTCTAGTCAAGTCAACTCTATTGTCAATTCTGCAATACGTGCCCGACTTACAGAGCAAATGAAAATACGTTTCTCTCCGACCCACGGTGCAATAAGGGACTGTTACCAACCTTCGGACTGTTATCCAGAGCATGAAATGTGTGCAGAGAATCATATAGATTAAATTCACCTCTGTGCATCTGATGGTGCGTCCGTCCGACTCAAACTCCGTGTCCTGCTGCATCCTCACACTGCGGACTCCGTCCAGAGGTCTGCCATCGACCCCGCTGGCTCTGCTGCAGAGGATCATTAAAGGGAGAAAATCACATTACAGATAGACTCACTAGTTATATATTTGAATCACATTATAGTCTGTAACGTTTTGTCTTAAACAGTCGCCCTCAAGTCGGCCTATATGCTTGACGTTCCACTTCTGGGGTTGATCCGTTGCTGCAGGAAAATCCGCCGGATTTCACTTATTTAGGCCGAATATCCGTTGCCTTGGACTTTGTGTGTGACTTTGTGCATTTTGGACTATGTTTAACTGCTGCTCAGATCTCTGCAGGGTAAATCCAGACAGCTAGCTGGACTGATAGATCGTCTGTTGCACGACTAAAACAACTTTTGAACGTACACATGCTCCACCAAAACAAGTTCCTTCTAAAACTACCTCTGTTTTTCCTCCGGTGCTTAGCCCCGCCCAAGACGATTGTGATTGGTTTGAAGAAATGCCAATAAACCAGAACATGGTTTCCTCCCATCCCTTAATGCTGTGTGGAGTAGCCAGACCCTCCTCCGGCACGCTTTGGAGGAGGGTTTGGCAAGCGAAACCGGAAGTCAACATTTTACAGTTATGAGAAATTTGCAACCACTTCCCTTCCTACACAATAACTGGACCTGGCTTTCAAAACTCCTATTTAACTTTACAGAACAGGGTTCACTTATGAATACAAAAGTCCCTCTTTGTGTTTCCCCTACACCGCTGCTCAGCACAGAAACACTGTCTGGGGAAACAGTTTTATAGCCTGTGTGTGTGTGTGTGTGTGTTGCATTTTGGGAAAGTCTTTGTACAGTTTGTACACAAGTGTTTTAAATGTTGCCTTTTTTTAAACGATAAAAAGTGTTCAACAAAATGATTGAAAAGAAACAGATCCTTAAACTGCCCACACACGATCCACAGTAAAAACTGTCAACTCAGAAGGAAGCGCTCAAACGTTAAATTACATTATTTCACCTTTCACCTGGTTGCTGCTGTTCTGTGAAGGCACAACCGAAGCCAGAAGCAACATGACGTGTATGACGTGTCCCTGCGCTGCACGACTGTGTCTCTGCACGCTACCTTGCGGTTTGACCTCTAATAATGCATTTTGGTTTTTAAATCTTCTTTGACTTCTGTCTACACCTCTATTTGTTGTGTAAAAGCAAGAAAACAAAGTGAATTAAAAAGGAGCAAAAACATTTGATTAGTACTAGACACAAGTAGAATAAAAGTAAAAGTCCTGCATTTAAAATGTACTTAAAAGTACCAAATGCAGAAACATCATCACATTTAATAAACTAGAAACAATCCAAACAGTTCTGTCAATCAACTAAGTTTTTAACCCTAAGTTTTGGTGACGTTTTTTCATCATCATTATCGCTCCCCCCCCCCCCCCCCCCCCCCCCCCACATTTGTCAATTTTTCAATGTTTTTGGTGCTTTTTCCCAAGTTTGACATTTTTAATGTTGACATTTTCAGCTCTTATTTCGACGGCCCATTTTTGTGACAAAAAAAAAACGAGGACAACATGAGGGTCAATGGTCTAATCATTTCAGCTGGACTTGAAGTAGCATATAATGTTGAGTAGTTTAATATATAATTGAACATTGTATTTTATAAAGTACAAATCTTAGTATTAATCTTAGTAACTAAAACTGCCAGATTAATGTAGTGCAGTAGAAGTAGAAAGTGACATAAAAAGAAAAGACTCAAGTAAAGTACAAGTACCTCATATGTGTAGTTAAGTACAGGACTCGAGTGCAAATGTACTTAGTTACATTTCGCCACTGCCGGCTGGATTACGCAGAGTGTGTGGTGTAATAGTTGTGCAGCAGTGTGTAAACAGTTGTGTGAATGTGTACCCTGTGTTGACCGGTGCACTCAGGTCGACCCAGCGGACAGTGACGTTTTCTCGGAGCTCGCCTCCATCGTTCCTGCCGCAGGGTATGAGGAAGTCTGTCTGCTCCCTCAGGGCGGCGCGCAGAGACTCCATGGTCTCTGGAGGGATTTGAACCATCAGCCCATCTGACACACAAACACAAAGTCCAGTTAGGGCTCGTCCCAAAAACAAGTCAATCAATGTAGAATACGAGGACACGTTCTTCCTTTTACTCACAGCTTTGATTTGATGAAAAAAAGAGTCAACAAATCAGTAACTTTACCTTCAACAATGCTGGACTTTGCAATGAAGCCTGACGAGGCCTTCAGGGCCCCGTTGAACACCACAAAACTGGCTCCAGTCACTGAAACAAAACACAGAGCACCAGAGGATTATATATATATATATATTAAGATATATATATATATATATATAGATATAACATATACATAATATATATTTAACATATATACAACACACCACATATATATATATATATATATACAACATATATATACATAATATATACACATATATATATATACATTATATACACATATTATACATCATATATACACATATATATAACAATAATATATCTATAATCTACATATTAATCACACATATATATATATATAATACATATATATATATATTATATATACATATAATATACACATATATATATACACACACACACACACACACCACACACACACGAGTACAGCATTATCTGTATCTGTTAACCATATGAATTGTCTGTACTCGGACTGGCGGGGGGGCCTAACCCGGAAGTGGACATGATTTAACCCGGAAGTGGGTCGGGTTGTCTTGAAATGGGCGGGGCTTTAACCGGTATGTTATTTTAAGCATGGAATTGATATGAGTTGATCAGAAATGGTTATATTTATTGCTGATTAGAAAACTATTTACATGACAGCATCAGCATTGAGCTTCAGATGGCAACAGAATATATAATATCACAGAATAGTGTAGGGAAGGGGCGCTGGGACTAGCCTATCACAGAATAGTGTAGGGGAGGGGCGCTGGGACTAGCCTATCACAGAACGCAGTCACACGGTCAGCTACCCAATGAGGATTTTTATTCAAACCGAGCACAGATATTGACTCGTATTACTCGTATAATACTTGTATTCGCCAAAGGGCTTTGTCCGTATCGGATACTCGTTTCAGCCGAGTATCCGGCTCATCTCTATGTATTATATACTATATATAAAAAACAGAATCAAGACAATGGTAACCACAACATAATGTGGATATTTGTGATGGGTGTTTTTTTTTTTAGCTCACTCTTCTTCTTCACTTTGATCTGACGGAGGAGTAGGCAGGACTACCGGTGGCTCTCACCTGTGCGGGTCTCCCCAGGCTTGCTGTTGGCCTGCGTCTGATAGCTTCCCTCCTCGTTCTGGAAACACACCAGGTGAGAGTCGGCCTCCGAGCTGAAACGGGCTCCGATGCTGATGACGTGCTCGTTGGACGCGTTCACCACCTTCTGCATCTGTTAACCACAGAAAACACATTTGCAGAGCTGTGCGTTTGCAGCATTTTATGACCTGTTTAAGTAAAAGTACTAATCCCACCGCACACAATACTCCACTTCAAGTAAAAATCCTGCATTGAAAACCATAGGTAAGTAAAGCTTTACTGAGTAACTTTGATATTAATAAACGTCCGTTACATTCAAGCCGTTGCTTGTATCATGTGGACGCACTGACAGTTTTGTTGTTATTACTTAAAATTTCTCATGGGGGAGACTAGATATCGGCTTAGATTTTGGATATCGTAATATGGCATAAGTGTCGTCTTTTCCTGGTTTTAAAGGGTGCATTACAGTACAGTGATGTCATTTTTTGAACTTACCAGACTATTGTAACTGTTCTATTATTTACCTTTACCCACTTAGTCATTATATCCACACTACTGGTGATTATTTATCAAAAATCTCATTCTGTAACTATTTAGTTAAAGCATCAATAGTCAACACTACATTATCGTATCGATATCGAAGTATTTGGTCAAAAATAATATGATATTTGATTTTCTCCATATCACCCAGCCCTAGGGGAGACAGAAAAGTATGTCTTACCTAAATGTCCTTAAATGTAAATGTATTCGTTTATAGCTCTCTCACCTCATTGAAGCTACATTTAGGGATGTCGATGTAGCTGTGACCCATCTCCATGTGGATCCTCAAACCCTCCACAACTGACAGACTGTACTGGTAGTTCCTCAGGTCCTGTGGATAAAGACAGTTTAGGAACACTGAACTATGTCAATAATGTGCATATGCAACGGTTTGCTTGTGCTTTAGTACTTACAGCCAGCAGATTCATTATGGTGTGTCCCGTCTCTCGATACACAGAGTCCCGAAAACGGACACTTGTCAGCGTAGTGGGATAAACTGAGAAAGAAAAGCTATTTAGTTTATTACCACAACATAAATAATACCTTTACTCACAAAGCACTTTTCAAAGTACAATGTGCTTCACAAAAAATACAAAGTGCTATCCCTCCAATCCCATTAAAAAAGGAACAAATTGTAATAAATTTACACAGAAGTAAGAGAGAGAAAACAAAACAACAACCACGCAACAACAAACTTATAAAAAAAGGCAAGTTTATAAAATTGAGTTTTTTGGCAATTAAAATTTTTTTTAGTGACAACAGGAAGACTGTTTTAGAGGTCTAGGTCTCTGACAGTCGGACAGTCAAATCACAGTCTCCTCTAGTTCTAAGTCTAGATCGGGGGATTGTTGAAACTGACAGAGTTTGTTGTACAATCGGAGATTGCATTCAGATGGTAAAACCTTAGTAATCAACCCATCATGAAGCTAACTATATCTATATGCTAATATATCTACATACTAATATGTCTATTTACTAAGTCTAGTATGGATGTGTTATTTAATCTGCTATGGATAAATGGTATAGGAAGAAGAAGAAAGTGTAAATGTGTTTGTGTATGTATGCATCTGTGTCTACGATGTGTAAATAATAATGTGTAGATAACTGAAGCATAAGATTTACTAAAGGATAAAAGTAGAGAAAGGGGGTCGGACCTAATAAGTTGTTTATCAACTTCTTCCAACTCCTTTTGAACATGGAAAATCTTTTGTTTTGTTTGAATGACTTTCAAGTTTGGAAGACTGTGTTAAGAAGTACATGACCTTATTTCTCTGTCATTTTAATTACATATGTATGCATGAATGCATGAGTATAAATGTTTTATAAAATGTTTGATGTTTTTTTACATGTTCAAATAAACTATTAAAACATAAACTAGAAGCCAGTGCAGGGAGGCTAAAATTGGGGGTTATGTGATCTCTTTTGTGTGATCCAGGCAACAATCTGGCTGAGCTTTCTGTATGATTTTGAAGACGTGACCGTGTTTTACTGTTATGAGTGAATTACAGTAGTCAATGCTTCAGAAAGTAAAACACATGAATACCTTTCTCCGAGTTCACAGAGAATTAATGACGTGAAAAGCAATACATGTCATCAATTAAGATATATGGAATAGACAATAAAAACATTTAAAAAAAGATAATCAAAATATTTGACATATTACTAACAATATATTGTCTTGGTGTGAGCTCAAGACAATATTAACCCTCTGTGGTTTAAGGGCATTTTTTACATATCTTCTTGAATTCTCCTTTTTTAGGGTATTTGCATAAACAAATGTTTAGTCAAAAATGTAGTCAAAATGTGAATCATATCAAAATGTTCAGAACAAACTCAGCTTTCTGTAAAGTGACGGCCAAATTTGTACCAGAGCAATGTATAGAGATATAATTTGGCACTAAAGCTGAATTTCTTTTGAAATTTCTCAAATCTCTTATTAAAACATACCTACACTCAAATTGTTTTTGGTGCTTGAAATAAGTTTACAAAAGTCTTGGGTTTACAAGAGTAGCGTAATATATGAATAAAATAGCATATAAACGTCTAAAATAACATGTTGTATCGCTTTTTGAGTAGGAGTGTTGTTAAACATTACTTGGAATCGCCGGTGTGTCTTTTGTCCTTAGAAGGTTAAACTATATCGGCCTTTTGTTTAAAGACAAAGATAACAGGGAAGTAGTGAAAGCTCCACACCATTGTATTCGGCGCCAAGCCGTAGGAGCAGTCGGAGTGGAAAGACTTTGGCCCAGGGCACCTCCAGCTTCTGGACGAGTAATCCAAACATGAAAGGCTGAGGTGGGAGCGTGAGGCCATCTAGAGGCTGACAGGTTGGAGAGAAGAAGAGCATCCCAGCGTGGTCCTTACTGCCCAAGAAACTGCTTGTGAATGTCACATTATCCAGCTCCTCCACAAACTTCCCTGTAACAGAAGATCACAACTCTGTAGTCTTTGTTTTTGTAAAAGGCAGAAAAGTAGCCTGTGTGTGTGTGTGTGTGTGTGTGTGTGCGCGCGTGTCGTTTCTACCTTTTTGGGCTTCTTGGTAAATGTTGAGATAGAGTGTGAAGAGGTCTTTTGGAAGAGTTTTTTCTTCTGGTAAACACTCCAACAAAAACACCAGCTCTCTTTGTCCCAGAGCCTGCAGCCCGTTTGAGCCAAAACACCAACACTGCCGAGAGGAGTCTGATAGACAAAACAAAAACACAGTCAACAGGGACGCTGTGGGAAAACATGCAAAGACACACATCGTTCTCATTTGTATCCAGTATCAGGGTTTCTGCAGGTTTTACCACGTCAAATTTAAAGCTACAGTGCGTAGTTTCTGTTGCCCCCATGAGGAATACTAAGTAATAACAACAAAAGTGTTGGCGCGTCCACATGATACAAGCCTTCAGTGATCGCGCACCGCTCCCCCCCACCCCTCCTTCACACAGTTGCTATTAGCCAAGGAGGACACGGAGGATAAAAAAACAAGATGGACTCTTCAGAAGAGGTCATTATCTTCACTCGAGCTTCTGTGTGGGAAAGTCACCGGACGCCACAATCTCCTGAACATAGTCAGACTGAGAAATCCAGAGAGAGTTGTGTGGAGCTGAGGGTCTTAATTTGCTTTGCAGCAACTCATTTGGCAACGGCTTGAATGTAATCATGTTCATTAATATCAAAAGGTTATGCACTAAAGCTATGAGGCTTATTCTAGTGTAATTGAGGCACTAGAATAAGCAGTCCCTCAAAATGCAGAGTCATACAATTACTTGCAAAGTAAATACATGTATTCAAATTGAATAAAAGCGACAGTGAGTAATACCAATTGGTACATATACAACAAAATAATTTTTGGAGTAGTAAAAGAGAGAACTACAACACCAAGGACTAAAAAAAAAAAACATTCAAAGTGCTGCGGGAGACTTTTAATGAGACAGGGTTACACGGACGTAGGAAAATTAAGACCTGGAACACAATACTTGACCGAATTTAATGATTCAATTAATTGATTATGAAGTTTTTTTAGACTTTTTAAGAACGTTTATATGCGACCCTGAGTATATAGTATGTGCTATGTATGTTGAAAGTATCCAGATTTATTCGAGATATATTTAACCTACTTACAGGAAACTAGTTTGACATTGACCAGCAGGTTGGCGTTGAGAACAAATGTCAGCGGTCGAGGTCCACCTTCCTCTAATAAGTGCAGAATCTGGCACGGGGCCGGGCTCTCCTCCACCAGAACATCTGCAGAGGAAACACAGCAGAGCACATTTACACTTACATGCATGAGATCCAAAACAATAGTGGGAACGATTATTACCGTGGGTGTACATTTTGTACCCTTTGATCGGACACCTTGAGGGGAAATATGTTTTACAGACTGATGACATGAGAAAACAATCTCCCCAACAATATAAGAATGGCTGCATTCACATATTTATTTTCTTCATTAACCAGATTTTATTTTCTTTAAGTATAGGCGATGATCCTAATCAGGCAAACAATACGTGCATTTAATCTCTGTGTGTTGTGATGCTGCTGTGTTGAAAGTTTCAGAAAGAAATTATAGGTCTGACCTAGTTATTTAGATTGCTATATTTCTTTTTTACGTAAAAGCAACTCAGGATCACTAAGACCAACATGTTAAGCTGCAAACACATTCGCGTAAAAGACATGCATGTCTGAAAAGGAGATAACTTACTAAATAACCAAAACTAAAATAAAAGACAAACCTCCCGCTTCCTCCTCTCCAGTGGTGATAAGCAGAGGAGGGAGCTCATCATCGTTATCTGGCAGCAGGCTGGGAACCCTCTTCACTGAAGTACCGATTCCAGAGAGCAGGGCATAGTCCCAGGGTCCGGACACCGGAGGTCGGACCACCTCCGCAGCAACAGAAGCTTCCGGGGCCGAGGAGCCACCGACTCCGACCTCTGACCCAGGCTGAAAGATGAGAGAGTCAGTGACTGTGGTCCCATTATACTTAAACTAGGGCTCTCAACTGGAGCAATATACACACATTGCAGAAGGCTGCAACACATCGTAAAAGACACTCTGTATCTGAATATTAGTAGAAAACAGCACAGTAAAATGTCATTTTATTTTAGGCGTGCCATTCAATTCATTGTTAAATTTGTTCAATAAAAGAATGTTAGAAAATATTTCCTTTCGATTGTTTTAAATTCAACGAGCAGTTTGTTGTATTTTAGCAGAATACTGAAAACAGCAGAACTGACTTCACTTCAACATCAGTTTCTTTAGTGCAAAGTAATATCGTTATTGCATATTTTTCTCATATGGTGCAGCCCTTCCTTCAATATTTATTATCTGAGCTCAGTAAAACAAACACATAGCCTATTAACCACCAGGGAAAGAACCAATTTTTACTCAAAACAAGATAACAAAGGAGCTAAAAGGGGCGTCGGGGTAGTTCACCTGGTAAAGCGGTCGCCCTGTTTACAGGCCCTTTGTATGCGTCCCTTTGCTGCATGCCATTCCCCTTCTCTCCCCACTTTCATATCTAAGCTGCCCTATCAAATAAAAGGCCTAAAATGCCAAAAATGAATCTTAAAAAAGGAGATATAAACTAAAGAACTTAAACTAAGAATCCAGTGTTTCCCTGTAGCGTAGATGATGCACAGTATCTGTGTCTTACTGTCGTTTGGTCCGGAGAGACGGCACTGAACTCCTGGGAGCTCCGGCGGCTCGTCACCGACAGCTTGGTGGTGTCTGCGACTTCTCCGTTGGGCAAGATGCCGTCAGCGAACCACACGCGCTTATGTTCCCGAGGACAACCTGACGACACACCGACAACGGAAAGTCTTTTCAAGGGTACAGTTCAGGAAAACAACAGTAAAAGTATGTACAGTATTTAAAGAGAAATCATACTGTCGTTGTTTGGGTGTTTGAGAACGGACACAGGCACCATGACGGTCGGCGGAGGGGAGTTGAGCGTGCCGGCGGCTCGAGCCTGCTGCAGGGGGGGGATGGTGCTGCAGTACTCAGACGGGACATTGGGGTTCGGACTGGGACCAGCAGGACTCATCATCCGCTCCAGGGCCTGGGCTACAAGGGCAAACATGTCATAGAGGTGTGTTAAAATTAGTTAGTTATTAGTAGATTAACTAATCCACTCTTAACTCAGATATCAGTCCCAAGTGAAGTACACTTCACTTAAAAGGTGCAGTAGGTAAAACTGTCTGTTGTATTTGCTAAAACTGACCCTATGTTAGAGTAGAAGTCGGCAATTGAAGAAGAAAAAAAGGGCAGCTGTAGCAAAAATCCACCGCTGCCTGTTCAGATGCACGCATGCTGACTTCCTAAACTAAGAAGGTAAACATAATCTCCTGAACAGCAGTTTATCATTCAAACATTCACATTTATTAGCAGTGCTTTGAGCTAAATGATGTTGATTTTTGGTATTGTTTAGTTTATGTTGTTAGAAGAAATTTCTGCCTCAATATACTAAAGTGCAAATCTTTCAGGAAAGAAACTAGCGTTCAGCTGAGACAGGCTGATCGTATACTTATTGCCAACTGTGCAAAATGGTAGCGGGGCTAAATTGATGGATGTGTATGAACACGTTGGCCGTAACAACTTGAACATGTGATATAGTAGCTGATAAGACACAATGGAACTTTATTCATTTTGAGGGAATGAGGAAAAAGGCAAATAGAAACAAAAATATAATCAATAAAGATTAACAGGTTCCAATCTGAAATACACGTTTTCACAGCTATGACGGTGTTTGTGTTGTCCCGTTGGGACACATTTTGTGTCGCCAATACTTCAAATTAACGCTGACACAAGGGTAAAGTTTCTTTGACATTGGAGAATTCTTATTAGAGGCAGACCGATATATCGGCAAACCAATATTACGCATTTCCCGGTATCGCCATTTAAAACTGCCAATAACCAATCTTTTTTTTTTTCTTTTTTTATTAATTTATCAGAATCATTTATAATGACAAATAAATGATTATCATAAATGAATATTTGAAAAATTAAATAAAAACAGACTGTCAACCATGTTATGAGTGTTGGCGTTGCATAGTCTGTCCACCAGAGGACGCTCTACAACGTCCCTGTTAGTGTTGGCGTTGCATAGTCTGTCCACCAGAGGACGCTCTACAACGTCCCTGTTAGTGATGGCGTTGCATAGTCTGTCCACCAGAGGACGCTCTACAACGTCCCTGTTAGTGATGGCGTTGCATAGTCTGTCCACCAGAGGACGCTCTACAACGTCCCTGTTAGTGATGGCGTTGCATAGTCTGTCCACCAGAGGACGCTCTACAACGTCCCTGTTAGTGATGGCGTTGCATAGTCTGTCCACCAGAGGACGCTCTACAACGTCCCTGTTAGTGATGGCGTTGCATAGTCTGTCCACCAGAGGACGCTCTACAATGTCCCTGTTAGTGATGGCGTTGCATAGTCTGTCCACCAGAGGACGCTCCACAATGTCCCTGTTGGCACGACCGATTTTTTTTTGTTAATGTGTTTTTGGTCAAAAGGACTTTAAGTTTCAGATCTTAAGTTTGCTTGTTTGTTAAGTTTGTATTTTTATTCATCAGAACTTTAATATATTTTAACGTTCCTCTGTTCTGTTACAATAAAAAAAATTATTATCATATTATTTTAGTGAGGACTCAAATAACTATGAATAACTAATGTTAGGAAAATCTGTTTGTTTTGTTATGCATTTCTGGATTTTTAAAAAATATATATTGGCCAATATATTGGCATATTAGATTTTTAAATAACCAAATATTTGTATTGGTATCGGCTTTTAAAAAAATAAAAAAATTGGTCGGGCTCTAATTCTGATACAAATCTAAAAATGAAGGGGTATCTGAATCAACTGATGAGAAGGATGATTCTTTTGTGCTCAGATATCAAAATCAGATAACTGAGAAGCTGAAGTGGAGCTTGAGTGTGAGTGTGCGTGTGCGGTGATGGTGGAAAGGCTCTACGCAGTCCATCAGTCACGTTGCAATGACCACACGGCAGTGGCAGTGATTTGTGAGCACTGTAATGACTCATATGTGTTTGGGAACTGCTTATGTGCAACACAATATACAGCAGGATATTCCTGTAGCTACATTTCTACTGCTGCCCTCTATTAA
The DNA here is from genome assembly GCF_008692095.1 of Etheostoma spectabile. Lineage (NCBI taxonomy): Eukaryota > Metazoa > Chordata > Actinopteri > Perciformes > Percidae > Etheostoma > Etheostoma spectabile. The sequence goes on along the minus strand of NW_022605585.1, from coordinate 302,353 downwards.
AGAAACTGTTAGTTGACTAACACTCATACGATTTTGTCAAATAATCGATTAGTTGATTTAAAGGTGCAGTAGGTAAGCCTTATAAATCTACCTTTCTGTCATATTTGCTGAAACTGACCCTACATTCGAGTAAAACTACGTGAAGCAAGTAATTTAAATTCTGGCACCACCTACAGCCTGTAGTGTAATTTGCAAAAACCCATTGGGCTTTAGCAGAAAGGGGGAGGGACTGAGACATTTTTTGGCTAAGTCCTGGATCTTTGCAATCCCACCTACAGCCTTTAATCGACAGACTTAAGTTTCTCCCCAAATAATTATGCAAAGCAACACTTTAAATGTTGCGTTTACTGAAAATAAGTATTATTGCATGAAGAAGGCAAGAGGAGGAAGCCCTTTACTTATTGTTTTCAATAAAAAACACATGAAAAAAGCTTCATTTGAGTACTTTTTTTAAAACTTTTTGTAAACTAAGCCATTTACATGGCTAATTAAAGTGAATTCACCACTAACTTTTCAATTTATATGCAGTTTACAAAGAAGGATTTGTCGTCACATTTTCCACCATTGGCGGACTTATTGTCCCTCTATCATTTGCTCAACCACCCTCCTTAAAATCAACGTTGCACCGTTTGTGCAAAGCCTGTTGATATCCAGGTCTTTCATAATGTTTAAAGTAGCTGTGTTTCTCCTTCCTAACAGGAATGTGGGCTTTTCTCCTGGGCATGCATCCCTACCCCAGCTTTGCGTTGGTTTGTGTACAACACACAGAGCTGACTGTAAACTGGAGGCTGCATGTCGCAAACTGCGATTAAAAACCTGTGCGCTGTTTACATCAAGGTCACTTTATTAATACCCAAAGTATAAGACACACACACCCACTACCCCACACACACACACACACCCACCACACACACCCACACACACACCACACACACACAACACACACACACCACACACCACACACCACAACACACACACACACACACACACACCACACACACACCACACACACACACCACACACACACAACACACACAGCAGTAGACTTGCTCATTACTAAAATAATATAATATTTCCACAGACCAATAAAAAAATATAAAGAAGGCCGTGGACCTGTACTGTCCAAAATAGTTCCAGCTATGCTTTGTAACTGTTTAAAATACAGGGATTCTGGGTCGAGCTGTGGCTTTCCCCATCAGTACTGGACCACTTCACAATTTCATTCAGACGGTTCAGATATTTTAATAAAAGCATGATAAATAGGGTCATCCAGGTGCTGTCAATGTGGAGGGGGGGGGGGGGGACAGTTTTCTCAGGCAAAACAATCACTGCTTTCCCTTTCTATCTATTTATTTAGTTTGCTTCAAACGTCAGTTTGCTGTCAACAATCGTTCTATGAGATATTTGTAGCGCTGTATACATGTCCGAAGAATGCTCCTAAAACCTAAATAATATCGGCATATCCCAGATGTCTTTCTACATTTGGAACAAGGCCTAACTCGGATTATCTGTTTACATGACTCATATCAAATGATAATAGTAAAAGGGTATGCAAGTGCAGTCAATGGCAGCTCGACTTCCCCTCCAGTACATTATTTAGTGCAGATGAATGAAGGTTTTTGCATTCAGGACAGACGTGAGTTGTTGCTTCCAGAAAGGCTGGCTATGACTGAGCGGCTTTCTCTCAATGCCATTCAATTACGCTCCCCTCAAAAAATGCCGACGCAGCACTCGTCTACATTTCATTGATTAGGGATCAAAGATCTTTATCGATCCGTTGTGTACTGACAACAACAAAAGCGCGGAGACACGAGCACATTGGGACGAAGCACGCAGTAAAGACATTACAATAGTGCAATAATGCAGACCCTTGTTAATGGGATAAAAAAGGTGTCTTGTCAGTCCCATAGTATCATCCCTACAAGGAGAGTTTCATCTCGTTTTGCAAGGAAAGCATGACAAGGCACAAAAAAAGTCAGCCAGGGCTTCAGGCAAGTAAGAAATCCCTTTGTGACCCCATTTTAAGTTTAGTACCTACATAAACAAACAAAACACACAACAGAAGTCGGATGAATTGTATCTTACCTCATCATCACCATCATCATCCCTTCTGCTAAAACTCAACCTGTCCAAATCCCTGCGAGCCTATTCCTAAGGCTGACTTTAGACACTCCCATCCCAGCATTCCTGACGTCGCACCTCGCTCTTTTCCCTGTGAGTCTACGTCTGTTGTTAGCCAAAATAGCCTGTTAGCTTTAGGCTCTGATGTGCGTGCGGTAAGCATCACATGCAGCTCACCACACTGCTCTGAGAGATAGAGAGCAGAGGGAGGGAGGGAGGGAAGGAGGGAGAGAGGTGACGGAGAGGAGAGAGGGAGGGAGGGATCGCGTCACACCACACGAGCCTCGGCCAAAAGTGGATCACCTCCTTCTTAATATAGACCACACACACACACACACACGCACACACGCACACACCAAGGACAAATGGCAGTGTCCTGCAATAACTCTCCTCCCTTTCTACTGCCCTCTCCATCTTCTCTCTCCCCCCTCTCAGTCCAAAACACCTCTCTTATCATCGAAGCAGACAAGTAAACATCAGAAGCAGAAACAATCAGATTCTTAATCTTTGTTTTTACACAACGTGCAGTTTATGTTCATAAAAAGACACATCCTCATATGACTGTTTGCTAGATGTTCAGACAGAAGTGGAAGAAAGTCCCTGAGCCACTTCGTATGGGACATTTCTTTGCGTTTCCGGTCTTAAATATTCATCAGCTGCATAATGAAAATGTTACTGGGATGTTATTAAGTTTTGATGACAACTTTTGAATTTGGTCTATTTTAAGATGACTCGCAGGTGTAGCCTGTCCCTGTGGAGGGATGAAAATACTTAAATCAATCCCACCTGTTAACACATTCACCCTCTTACTGCTTGATTAGGGAGAAAAATCCTAAATCACAATTATTTTGTCAATTTAAACCAATTCAAAATCTAATTATCAGTTAAAAATCATTCAAGGTGAAACGTCATAGACTAGCTTAGATGATCAATGATTAACCTTTTTATTTAAATGAATTTAGAGACTAGCGGTGCAACAGTCACAACACAAACAAAAGGCCAAGTTGGCAACAACAGTGCCGTCCTTTTAAACAACATGTTTTTTGCATCGGGCCGCCCAAAAGGAACCAGGAAGTAGGAACGGCCCTGCTAGCTGGGGACGTCCTCAAGGTTGAGTCCTCAAGGTCGAGCCCTGAAGGGCGGCGCTTGGTGTTTTAAGCCCCAAACGTCTCCTTCCAGGCAGCGCTGCCTGGGAGGCACTAGGATTAGGCAATGGTTAGGGTTAAGGTTAGCTGCACTGAAGGCAACGGTGGTGGCGCTGCCTGGAAGTCGACGTTAGGGGCAAAAAAACAACATCAAGCCTGAAAGGCCCTCCAAAAGCCAGCCTTCGTTTTAATGTTACATGTCCCTCCAGGTAAGGCAGGCAGGCAGGCACGCACACACAGATATAGACCAGAGAGAAGAGAGAGAGACACACCACACACACACACCACACACACCACACACACCACACACACACCACACACACACCACACACCACACCACACACACACACACACACACACACACACACACACCACACACACACACCCACACACACCACCACACTTTAATGCCCTGAACAGGCTGGAATAAAACAAATCGTCTCTGTTGTTTCTGGACATTATTTTTAAGCCATCAAACAACTCCTGAATGACTCTGCACTCCTGTTGACAACTACGCTACCTACAGAGTTAAAAATATTTCCATTTAGGAAACAAAAGGAGGAAGAACTGAAATGTATTTAGAAACTAGTCTTTGCTTAAATGTCTGTAAGAAAGATGTGGAAGTGAGTCTCAGATCAGACCAAACTACGGCCTTTATTGAGCATATAACAGAGACAGTATACAGCTACACGTGTATACAATACAAACAGGTCAAGTAAGCCAGTGGAGATACAAAAAAAATAAAATAAAATAGGGGCCTTACCTCTGTGTATGGTATCAAAGCAGACGACACACACACGGGCCTCTTTCTCCAGGTATTTCAGCTTACACTTCCTGTTGCAGCACACAGCACAGTACACCTGCCACAGAGAACAGAGTGACCAAAGACAGATATGCCACAGAGAAATTTGCATACATGAGAAAAAAAAAGAAAAAAAACAACAACAAAAAAAGACAACAAATCACGGTTTATCCGACCATGTGTGCCTGTGTAGTCCCTTAACTTAAGTAGAATAACTTGTGCCGTGAACAATAACAAACGCTTTTCTCTAATGCTGTTTTAATCACTGGACCTTAACAGACTTAAGCTCCGTCTTTAGGACACGCAGCTCAGTAGAGATCTATAGAGAAGCTGAACAAAGAACTGCTGACTCATGCTCTCTGCACCTCGTCAATCCACCGGGCTATATCTGGACCTGGGACTTAATCCGTTTTATTAAACTATTTCTGAAACACGCCACATTAGAACTTTCACTTTCATTTCACAGCTAACTGCAGCTAATCTTATGATATATTTAGCTTAAATATCCACCTGTATATTATATTCAATACATATCCAGCTGTAAATCTTGTTCACAATACTAATTATCTATATATTATATTCATAGGACAAATATATCTGTAAAAAGTCTCTTTATAATAGTATTCATCTCTATATTTATTCAGTACATAGCCATGTCCTGCACTTATGGAACCAGTGTATATCCTGCACCTGCTGCTATTGCACTTCTGGTTAGACCCAAAGTGCATTTCGTTGCCTTGTACCTGTGTAACGACAATAAAGTGGAATCTAATCTAATCTTAACCCTGAAGATTTTAATTCTATGTGAAACATTCATAAGAGTTCACTGTAAAAGACACGGACAAACTACGGTTCCCTTGGTGATATAACTGTGAAAATTACAATTGGCCCCAAGAATATTAGCTTAAAGACAGGGTGTAATAATGCATCGTGACTCAAATAAAAATCAATATAAATCTTTAAAGTTTACAACTGGTTGAGATTTTTTTTTTTTTAAACTAATGGTGATGCAATTTTTAAACATCCTAGGGCTTTAGATTATACTTGTTTTATTTCAGACTTCACTACGTCTTCTTAGTTTATTATATTCTATTTAGTTATTTTGATGTGGGATTCGTTTTACAAACCCAATTGTACTTTTTTTAAATTTAATTTTGGTTATGTAAGATAAAATACAGTTCCACACATCTGTTTTTTTGCTCGGTTTATATGAATGAAGGAACATTTTCCCATCATTTCTCTGCAGTTCAGCCTGTTGTAAAATCCTGGGCGCCCGGTTAGCTCAGGTGGTCGAGGAGAGGTTCACTCCTCGGTGCAGCGGGCCCGGGGGTTGACTCTGACCTTCACCCTCTCTCTCTTTATTTCATTTAGCCATCACACATCCAGGTAGCGATGTGGCCCGGGCAGGGGGGGGGAGGGAGGAAGCCCGCCTCGATATTAAACCAGACGCGTTTAACAAAGTGTAATCTGTCAGGTAATTATGACATTTAACCAATATTTGAGATGTGTGAAACACGATTTGACTGAAATGGTCTTCAGAAAAAAAAAGACAAAAACGTTTTTTTTACTTTTATAATTTTCCCCTTATCATTTAAAAGGAATCTACCTGTATGTGTGTGTGCTCAAATATGGCTTCTGGAAAGAAAAAGGATGTAATATGAATTAGCAGACATTAATTAAGAAGTTCACCAGCACATTGGCCAGGAGTCCTTCTTAATGCATACTATCTCAAACATCTCTCTCAGATAAGGCCGAGGATGATGGGAATGTCTTGCTGCTAGTTTGCCGAATCTCTGGGATCTCAGTTTTCTTCATTTTCAAATCATGTCGCCATCCATACTACGTGCTAACGTTGGCACCATCAAGCCGCAATGATTTGGAGCGATTGAATGCAATTAGACTGAATTTGGTATTGATGACGCTAACAATGACAACAGTAACTCCTGTGAAATTATTTGAAACTTGTCATTGAGGACTAGATTAGGACTGTATTTAAAACTGATTCTGCATTTCCAACTACACCCCAGGTGTGTCTGTTAAAACACGGACAGAGACAACTTCTCTTCTTTAAAGTAAAAATATAAGAAAAATCTACCCAAGTACTGTTACTTCCCATCTCTAACTGCCAGAAGGGTTGTTATTTAACTTGATGAATATAAGGAACAATATGTAGCGTATGATTAACAAACCTTCCCGCAGGCTCGACAGTGATGCCGCCTCTTGGTGAAAGTGAACCTCTGGTAGCAGTTCATACAGTTGGGAGCTTCAGAGTCTGGTACCCAGGCAGGCTGTCTGCTCCCCAGCTCCTCCGCTCCCTCTCTCTTCCAGTTCACAGGCCGGGCACCATCTGTGGGTGAGTCCCCGGGGTAAGGTGGGGGCTCTGAGAGTTCATCATACCCTGGGCTGTAATCCTGATGCTCCTGAGAGGCGCACATAGGGCTCAAATCCCTAATGTTGCAATGCTCCTCTGTAAGACTTGTGGGTGAACCTTCTTCTTCATTCTCCGCCGTACCGAGCGTCTGAGCCTGCTCCTCTCCTTCGTCCCCTGCTGGCGGAGATCTAGCAATGTGGCAGTGTAGCTGTTTAGGTCTTGCGCCTCCATAGGAGGGCGGCTGATCGGGGCTAATGTTGTGCTGGGACTGGAAAGTGTTGCTGGTCAAAGAATGTCTTTCCGCAGCGGAGAGTTCTGACTCTTCTTGGCAAGGAGGTCTGCAAGAGTCCTGTGACGGCGCACCAGGGTTAAAACGTCCTTCTACGGACACACACATTGTTCTGTCGCTTTCTGGAGAAGCCAGACCCTCTAGATCCTCTTGTCTACCTCGACCACAGCTCCGCAGCTCTTCTCCCACAAGCCTGCCCTCCAGATCCCCGAGAGACTCCGAGAGACTCTCCGGCTGAGTGAAATCCCGGGAGCTGCTGCAATACGAGACACCTCTACCTTGCTCTGCTTCCGTGTGCGCCTGCAGGAACGCGTCCAACTCCTCGTCCGTGACCAGCAGCTCGGCCTGGTCGCTCTCAGGCAGATATTCAAAGCCAAACTCGGGTGGATCGACTGGGCTGGGCTCCGGGCGTTCGCAGGAGGCGAGGTCTGCAGAAGAAAGGGCGAGGGGGGGGGCAGCAGGTTCAAGAGTGAGACGCTGCCCCTCCGATGACACCCTGCTGTCTGTAACGCGTTCCTCTAAACAGGACCTGTCCTCCCTGGCTTCTGCAGCTGACAGGGACAGGTCTGCCTCTGTGCTCTCAGAGACATCTACTGCCTCATCGCACTGCTCTGTGGCTCGCCCCGACTCCTCCTCCATCATCTCCGTGTTCACCAGAGCTCCACACATGGACACAGCTAGCGGCAGGCAGGATAAGCCCACTGCTTCGCTCTCTGAAGCCGCCGACTTTAAACCAACGGGAGACTCTTCCTCGCGTTGATCAGAGGCGTCTTGCAGCCCGTCCTCTTTATTCTCTGAGGTTGATGTTGTTGTTTCTTTAATGCTATCTGCTGGCAGAGCGGCCCCTTCACAGTGGTCTAAAGAGTTACCTAGCACCTGGTTTGTGCAAACCGCCTCCTCACCGTCCCGCTCCTCTTTCTCCACCAACTCAACGGTGCTTGGGGGCAGCGAATCGTCCGCGGACTCGCAGCTCCTCTCCACCGCAGCGGAAAGAATGACGTCCAGCAGACTGAGCGATGCAGAGTATTCATGGGAGTCTAAACCCAGCAGCTCGTCTGTCCCTGCAGAGGCCTGGTCGTCCTTGGCGGCTCCGCAACCGGAGCTTTGGCTTGGCCGTCCTAGCTCATCTCCGCGTACGGCGATCACAGGGCTGTCAAAGTCCACGAGCAGCAACTCCTCCTCCTCCTCCTCCTCTTTCTCCACTTCCTCCTCCATTTGCTTCTCCACCATGTCCATCTCGCTGAACGCATCGTGGCTGTTGGCTCTGACCAGGATGGCCGAGCTCGTGTCGTTCACGAGGTCGCACACCGGCTTCAGAGTTCGGTCGGGGCAGGGAGGGGCGGAGCTCTGAGCCGGCCTGCGATCCACAGAGGAGAGGAGGTCCACCCCCGTGAGAGGTTGACCTTTGACCTCTCGGTCGTCTGCGCCGCGGCTTTGACTGCTGGAGCGGTCGGGACAGCTGGTGGCAGAACCATAATGAAGCGAGTTAAGGTCAGGGAGGTTTGGTGGGACAGTGGACGCCTGGGAGGACAAACACTGGGAGCCCAGTGAGGAGAAGGGGTACACAGGAGGCTTCAGGAAAACAGATTTGCACTCAAGTTCCTCTGTAATAAAGAAAGAAAGAACAAAACATGTTAAACTCAGACGCACTAAGAAAAGGAAAAAAGATCATTTAGATATCAAAACTTTTAAATCAAATCGGCAATCGATTAGTTGATTGTTTTTTTATGAATTCCAGCTTGTTAAATGTGAATATTTTCTAGTTTCTCCTCTCCTCTGTGACAGCAAACTGAATATCTTTGAGTTGTTGACAAAACAAGACATTTGAGGACGTCATCCTGGGCTTTTGGGGAACACTGATCCATGTTTCGCTATTTCCTGACATTTTATAGACCAAACAACTACTCCATCCAACAATGTTTTAAATGGAGTTTAGAATTAGACACATAAAAATCATATGACTCAGACATTACGGTGTCTATATTGTCATATCCACCAACTTCATGTATAAAAGGCAACATGTTACATTAATCAACCCTAATTTATTCCAGTAACCTTTGCACTATTGTCTTACTTTTGACAAATGTCATTGTTGTATGTGTACACACACACACACACACACACACAATTGTCTGACTGATTTGCACTTTGTTTACTTTTGAATTGCTGTTGTTTGTATTCTTCTCCATTTATCAACTGTGTCTTCCTTCTTCCCGTGTATTAACCTCTGTCTTATTGTTTCTATTTATTGATTTTAATTGCTGTAGGAGCAGCTAAAGTTGTCAGCGCTGGAGTCCAAGAAAACGTTTCCCCGAGGGAACAATAAAGTTTATCTGAATTGAATCTCTGGCAAAGAGCTGCACAGCCTCACAGCCAGAACACAAAGGCTAAAGTGGAGCTTCTCTCCAGAGGCTGCACGAGAACTCACTGATTAAGTTTGCTCTCTGCGAGCGCCTGGGTAGCTCACCTAGTAGAGAGCGCCTATACATAGAGGTTTACTCCTTGAAGCTGCAGCAGCAGGTTCAACTCCAACCTGCTGCCCTTTGCTGCATGTCATTCCCCCTCATTCTCCCCTTTATGTCTTCAGCTGTCCTATAAATAAAGGCCCAAAATGCCCCCACTTTTGTTCCATTTATTGTAGGTTTTAGATTTCGTTTATTATTTTATTCTAGCTAAAACACGTTTTTCTTTGTGTACACTGCTGAATCTGGGTGACAATGTTATTAACATGCTTTAATTACAATAAACTAATCTGAATCTGTGCATAGTAGTCAAATGTTTATGTCTATCCTGTCCAGCTGTTCTGTGTAACTATTTCCGGCTTCTCAAAAGTGACAATTTGATGCTTTTCTCTTTTTCTCTATCACTGTAAATTAAAAACATTGTGTTTTTTGACAGAGATTGCAATTAAATGTCAACACGTGGTCTTGGAAATTGTGATGGACATTTTTCTTTTACATGTAACAAATCAATGTAATTAATGGATAAAATAGTCAAAATTAATCGAAAAAATGAAAGTCATTGTCGCAGCCCTGTAGTGGATCTTACCGGTGTTGAGTTCAAAGTCATCGAGCAGTTTGTCCAGATCACATACAGCTGCCTTGAAGAAGCTGTCCATGCTGGGCTGAAACCAAGGGCCCGTAACCCCCTACAATTCCTAAAGAGAAGAAGAAAAAAAAAAAAGACTTGTTGTAATACTGGGAGCTGAAAGTATTATCTCAAACACATTTTGCCAGTCTGATGTCTTTCCTGTTTGGGTGGAAGTGAAAATAAATCATCTTAAGAAACAAGGTCAAGGCTTGAGCATCACCCCCCCCCCCCCCCCCCCCAATACTCTCTGTACTCAAGATCCCTAATTCGCAATATATCTGTACCACACAAACTCACCCAAACAAACAACACACCAACACACAGATCCCCTGCAGACACTTCAGAAATGTGTAAAGATAAAATGCTTTTGTGGGCTACTGGACTCTGGAAGTTAGAGCAGTTGATTATTTACCTAGTTGTCAACTGTTAAATCAGTTGCTTGTAGCTCGTTATGTGTGAATATTTTCTAGTTTCTTCTCTCCTCTGTAGCTCTGTTTCCATCCACACGTTTTTATCTGAATTAAGTGATATTCAACGAAAAATCCCTCGTGGAATTTGATGAAATTTAAAGGATATCTACTCAAAAGAAATACGTCGGTCTTGTCGGATTTTTTCTTGATCGATATACGGCGTATGCGATAAACGCCGATGGAAACGTTATTTGCCGAATTAATAATGAATTGCGATTAAGTTTTAGGTCATTTTATGGTTGCAACCCGCCACAAAACAAAGAAGTTTTAGTTCATTTCCGCTCTGTTTGAACACATGGGTGTCAACAAAGACAGATGGAAGTGGACGAACGTACACTCCCAATAGGAAAATCAAGTAATGGCCGTTTGTTGTCTTCCACGTGCAGGCGGCTTAAGATAAAAAGGTTAATATTATATCAATATCCTCTTTAATTTAGAATATTGTAATAACGTGATTATGACAAGTCTTTTCCTAAAGCATTACAGTAATGTGATGTCATTTTCTGAAGTTACCAGGCTTACTAGCCTTCCTATTATTTACACACACACACACACACACACACACACACACACACACCACACCCACCACACACAACACACCACACACACACACACACACACCACCCACACACACACACACACACACACACACACACACACACACACACACACACACACACACACACACACACACAAGGGATTGTCAGAAATGGGTCAAGTTTTAGGAAAGCAAATCTGTAACATGGTTAAAAATAAACAACATTTTCTAAGAATCAGCTGCTTGAAAGGACATCACCAAACACTCGCTCCTCTAAAAATAACAGTTGCCTTTTAATAAAGAACCTTTAAATCTATATTTTACACTGTAGACGTGCAGCCTGTATCTAGAAGATACAGTATTTGGTAGTTCACTCGACTTTTAGATGATTCTGCTAATAAACTTCAGACCAAACATGGCACACAGGGCTTCAAATGCGGGTAAAAATGAACTTTTGGTTAATCTTTGTTTACATTTTAAAATTTCTAGCCAATTTGGCTGAAAAATTGGAAGTGAGGCGTCTGTCTGAATTGGCCGGCTGCTGAAATGTTTCCAGATTGGTCTGTTTTGCACCAAGACATTTGGGCGGCTTTGTGTGTGTTTGGCTTGGATATGCAGTACTAATCCTACATTTCCCATGAACACTATGTGGTGACGTGTCGTACAACCGTTGACTACGTGCCTAGCGGGAGGAGACAAGTGGAACGGAGCCAAAATAACCAGAGCAGCTGAAATTAAGTAGTTAAGTTAGTTTGGAAAAAAAAAAAAAAAGCGTGGCAAGTGGAAATCTGATTGGTTGGTAACTTTAAAAATCTACTAGCCGTGTTGGCTGGTGATCAAAACAGTAAATTTAAAGCCCAGATGGCATGCGTTAGATTATTGTCTTTAGACTTAGACTTCTCTTTATTAATCCTTTCGGGAAGACTCCCGCAAGAAAATTGAAATTTCCAGCATACGTTTTAGCAAGAAAAAAAAGACAGTATAAAGATAACAAAAATAACAGTAATAATAACAATAAGAACATTCGTCAATGAAAAGACATAAAAGACATTAACCATAAATTATTAGTTAAAGTGTCCAGGTATTAATGTAAGTCCAGGTGTGTGTGTGTGTGTGTATGTATGTGTTTATGTATCTATATATGTACTGTATGTATGTATGTATATGTACTGTATGTGTATGTACTGTATGTATGTATGTATGTATATGTACATGTATATGTACTGTATGTATGCATATGTACTGTATGTATATATATGTACTGTATGTGTGCATATGTACTGTATGTATATGTACTGTATGTATATATATGTACTGTATGTGTGCATATGTACTGTATGTATATATGTATGTATATGTACTGTATGCATATGCACTGTATGTATGTATGTATGTATATGTACTGTATGTATGTATGCATATGTACTGTATGCATATGCACTGTATGTATGTATGTATTGTCTGTATTATAGTGCCTTATGTATGGTATGTAATGTACTGTATGTATAAGTGTATGTATATGTACTGTATGTATGCATATGTACTGTATGTATATGTACTGTATGTATATATGTACTGTATGTATGTATATGTACTGTATGTATGTATGTATGTATGTATATGTACTGTATGTATATATGTATGTATGGTCTTCTCTGCCCTATTTCCTCCTCCCCCCCAGTGAGGAGGTGTAGATTCTGACGGCATGAGGGACAAAGGAGTCCTTGAGTCTGTTGGTCCTACACTTGGGAAGGAGCAGCCTTCCACTGAACCGGCTCCTCTGGGTGCTGATGACGGGGTGCAGGGGGGGGGGGGGGGGGGGGGGGGGTGGCTGGCATTGTCATTAATGTCCAGCAGTTTGTCCAGTGTCCTCCTAAAGCTTCCTGCGTTTTTTTTAAATCAGATGATTTAACATTATTTTCCTGCAACTATTGGAACTGACACAACTCTTACAACTGTCTGTGACGACTATCTCCAGATAATTAGTACTCTGTCTCTGCGTTGCTCAGTAGGAAGGTTTTGACTTTTACACACAGAGACTTTTACACACAGAGACTCTACACACCAGTGTTAATAAAGACGCAGCAAAGGACACTAAAGACCGCTAAAGTGAGACGCTTCTTTTTCCCCCCAAGTAAATGTGTTAGTTGGGTGAAGCAATGCACTGTGTTGCTACATAATCCTTCAGTTAGTCTGTGTACTGCTGTGACACACTGGTAAATATAGAAGGGAACGAGGAAGGCATCGCACTAAATACACATCTTATGGTTAATCATCACAGTTAAATATGCACTTAGACTGGAGTTACCAGTTGTTAAAAACTTTCATCTGCTCCGTCTGTACAGAGACTCCAGCTTTCATAAAACATGTTTTAAAGTTGAAATAATCAAAAGTCCCAAAGTACGAACAACACAGACAGACAGAGTAGCTCCTTTGAAGGTGATATGTTATCATTTGTATTGTGTAACTGGATCACTATTATTACTATAACATCAATATGGCTTTAAAAAAAAAAAAATCACTCAAGACATATTTATTTCAAAGGAATTAAATAGTTAATACAAAATTAGTTTGGTATTGGGCTTTTGTTATTGTATTTCTTAAAATGGATTATTCTATTCGGAGAAGTCTCTTTTGTTTTATTTTATTGTATTAATTGTGTTAACTGTAAGATTTACTTATTTGTATCTCAAATGTGTGTGTGTGTGTGTGTGTGTGTGTGTGTGTGTGTAATGAAACGTCATAATGAGTATTGTCAAAGGAAAGATTGTAGGACCCCAGGAAGAATAGCTTTTAATGTATGATGAAGCTAATGGGGATCCAAATAAAACAAAGAAACAAACTTAATATCACATTTGATTGACGTGAAGCTAAATTTAGCCACTTTATACTTCTAATGATGCATCATATTTTTTAAGTAAACAGTCTATATGAAATAACCACACAGTAAAGAATACTTTTTGTATACTTCTGAGTAAATGAAATACAAATGGCAACTAAAAAGTACTGAGAATTTACTCGTTTTATTAATGTCAAAATGACATATTGTCATATAATTGTAATTTCCCCATTAGGGTTCAATGAAGCTCATAACTTATTATTATTATTATTATTGTTATAATATCGAAGTCTGATCTCTGGACTTCGGAATAAAAACGAGATTACGATTATACCGTTTGATATTGAAAGTAAGCTACTTAGGACCTTTACTTGTTACAGATTAATTTCACAATGAAGTATTATAAGTAAATTATCTGAATACCTCCAGCATTGGTTACCTGGTAGAGATGTTTAGAGCTGTAATACCGATGAAATCACCGATCAGGACCCATAATCAGACGGGTCACAGATGCCGTGCTAAACACCCATGGCAACCGGTGTCAAACTAGTCTGCATAATATAAATACAGGACGACATTCATCATAACAGCTAGCTAAATGGCAGGGAGTGCAAGTTCAATCCACACATACAAATGTTTACGTCAGTTGACATTGAAAGTGTGCATGTGACATAATTTTGGCATTAATTGAACCCCAAAGTCCCTGTCATTTAACCCTTGTGTTGTCTTTCCGTTAACCATGAACTTGTCCTTCCAAGTCAAAATTGAAATTGAAATTTCGTTGTGCTTTTCCGATGTTTTTGTCACTTTTTCCTAATTTATTTATCACTTTTTCCATGCTTTTGCTTTTCTTCTTTTTTTTTTGAAACCTGAGCTGGTTTAATAACAGGTTTTACACTTATTCTTGGAATTCATGGTCAACAAACCTCATTTATATCACATTATACATACGTTAAAAAGGGAGAAATTATGGATTATTTTGACAAATACTTAATATCTGAGGATGTTGAGTGAATCACAGATGGGTAGATGTCAAAGTTTAGTCTGGATACTGTTTTGAAACCATTAAAAATAAAGGAATTCAGATGGTATAAGATTGAATAAAACACCCCCAAAAATTCAATGAAAGTAAATCATTAATTTTTGCCTGAAGAAGATTGTATGGAATCACCCATGTTATTTTTTGGGCAATTTGATTGACATAAATCTAACATTTCTGATTTAAAACACATTGAAATGGGTCACATTTGACCCGAGGACAACACAAGGGTTAAAGAGCTTTCCACAACTTTACAACAACCCAGAAAAGAAAGGCAGCTTGGGTGACAATTTTACAACTTTAAACATGAATGTAAATCTACTCCGTTTAACACACTTATCTTAGTTCAGGATTAGCACACAGGCTAACTAACCCAAAAGCACAACAGTGAGCTGGGGACACATTTTATAAAATCATTGACGTTAGCAGGTAACATTTCAACACAACAAAACCACTCAACACTGTGAGCTTGAGTTGTTAATTATATGGCTGTCTTACACTACTTAAGCCTCTTTAACGTCAGCCATTATTAACCAGTATGTTGTTTGTCACCTGGAATGAACGTGACTTAAGCAGGTGAGGCTAAAGTTAGCTTATTAGTTATTATTGGACGCGTTAGCCGGCTAATGGAGCTAGCTTGCTGTGTGTTAACCTGGTTTAGTTTGGGAATACCTTACCAGCACTCGTTTTAATCCATAACTCCGACGTCCTCCTCAACAACTGAGCTCATATTCCGTTTTAAAATCGGAGCAAACGTCGCCCGTGCCGTCGTCTCATTCTCGGATAAAAGGCAGTGAAAGTTGGGTTAGCACGCTAAGCTAGCTGTTGGATTAGTTGGTTTTATTGGAGATGTGTGTAAATTCCCCACTCAAGCGGCCATCTTGAACAGACAAACAGTCGCGAGGTCACAGGGTCTGGTCTGCCTTTCGCCAGTGTTGGGAAGCGCGAGAGAAAGAGAGAGAGAGCGAGCGAGAGAGACAGAGAGAGAGGGGCGGATGATACCGAGGATCCGAAGCCTGTTACACGGCTCGCTTCTGTGTAGCGCTCGGTTTCACCGGAGCTTGTCAAATGAGGAAATACCACGTGACTGATGACGTCCGAAGCTTGACGTCACTGGTGCTTCCGAAAGCACTTCTTTCTCGTTTTAACCTAATAATAATAATAATAATAA